>NC_079192.1:28168858-28326358 GCF_029499605.1 Hyla sarda | reverse complement strand
ACATTACTTCATGAAGTGGAGGCCAGTCCTCTACACCAGACAGATATATAACATTACTTCATGAAATGGAGGCCAGTCCTCTACACCAGACAGATATATAACATTACTTCATGAAGTGGAGGCCAGTCCCCTACACCAGACAGATATATAACATTACTTCATGAAGTGGAGGCCAGTCCCCTACACCAGACAGATATATAACATTACTTCATGAAATGGAGGCCAGTCCTCTACACCAGACAGATATATAACATTACTTCATGAAGTGGAGGCCAGTCCCCTACACCAGACAGATATATAACATTACTTCATGAAGTGGAGGCCAGTCCCCTACACCAGACAGATATATAACATTACTTCATGAAGTGGAGGCCAGTCCCATACACTAGTCATGAAGTAATGTTATGTATATGAATATGTCTGGTGTAAGGGACTGGCCTCCATTTCATGCATTGTAGTAGCTTTTAGGGTACATGCACACTACAAATACACACATTCTTAACCCCTTAATGACAATGGACATATATTTACGTCCATTGCCGACTCCTGTTATATGAAGCTCACTCAGGAGCTGAGCACGCTTCATACCTGGTGGGTCCCGGTTGTTATCAGCAACCTGGACCCGTGGCTAATACCGGACATCGCCAATCGGGCTGATGTCCGGTATTAACCCGTACAGGACCCAGGGCGTATGGATACGCCTTCTGTACCTGGGTCTTAAGGACCCAGGGGTACTGGTACGCATGTGGGAATTCCGGTCCCCGACTGGGGTGATTGCTGATATCGATCAGCAGGCACCCCGCGCAAATGCCCAGGGGGGTCATCACACTTGCGATTTGCGCCTATTCCGGTTCATACGGGTCTATGTTGACCCGGAATATAAGGGGGATCGCGGTTGTCCGACGACCAATAGCAGATCGGGGGCGGGGGGATTGACTTTCGTTAATCCCCCCGCTATACAGTGGTCTCTTAACTGTATCCCTCCAGATCTTGCAAAACTACAACTCCTAGCATGGCCAAACAGCTGTTTGCTGTCTGGGCATGCTGGGATTTGTAGTTTTGTAGCATCTGGAGCTGTCTCGGCATGCTGGGAGTTTTAGTTGCATACCTCCAGCTGTTGCAAAACTACATCTCCCAGCATGCCCTTCAGTGATCAGTACATGCTGGGAGTTGTAGTTTTGCAACAGCTGGAGGCACACTGGTTGGAAAATACTAACTGAATGTTTTCCAACCAGTGTGCCTCCAGCTGTTGCAAAACTACAACTCCCAGCATGCACGATCTGTCAGTACATGCTGGGAGTTGTAGCTTTGAAACAGCTGGAGGTTTGCCCCCCCATGTGAACGTACAGGGTACATTCACACGGGCAGGTTTACAGTAAGTTTCCTGCTTCAAGTATGAGCTAATTTTTCGCTGCGGTGCAAATTTCTAGCGGGATGCTCACTGTAAACCTCTGCCAGTGCGAATGTACCCTAAAAACACTACACTAACACATAATAAAGGGTAAAACACCCCTTACAGTCCCCCCCAATAAAAATGAAAAACTTGTTGCAAAACAACAACTCCCAGCATTTCCAGACAGCCACTGACTGTCAAAGCATGCTGGGAGTTTAGCAACAGCTGGAGGCACCCTATGTCCACCCCTATGGAATCCCTAATTTAGCCCTCAAATGCGCATGGTGCTCGCTCACTTCGGCGCCCTGTCGTATTTCAAGGAAACAGTTTAGGGTCACATATGGAGTATTTCCGTACTCGGGAGAAATTGCACTACAAATTTTGGGGGCTTTTTCTCCTTTTACTCCTTAAGAAAAGGAAAAGTTGGGGGCTACACCAGCCTGTTGGTGTAAAAAAAATAAAAAAATAATTTTATTTTACACTAACATGCTGGTGTTGCCCTATACTTTTTATTTTCACAAGTGGTAAAAGGAAAAATAGACCCCCAAAATTTGTAACGCAATTTCTCCTGAGTAAGGAAATACCCCATATGTGGGCGTAAAATGCTCTGCGGATGCACAACAAGGCTCAGGAGTGAGAGCGCACCATGTACATTTGAAGCCTAAATTGGTGATTTGCACAGGGGTGGCTGATTTTACAGCGGTTCTGACATAAACGCAAAAAAAGAAATACACACGTGACCCCATTTTGAAAATTACATCCCTCACGGAATGTAACAAGGGGTATAGTGAGCCTTAATAACCCACAGGTGTTTAATGAAAATTCTTCAAAGTTGGATGGAAAAATTAGAATTATTTTTTTTTTTTTAACTAAAATGCTGTTGTTACCCTACATTTTTCATTTTCACAAGGGAAAATAGGAAAGAAGCCCCGCAAAATGTGTAACCACATTTCTTCTGAGTAAGAACATACCCCATATGTGAAAGTAAAGTGCTCTGCTGGCGCACTAAAATGCTCAGAAGAGAAGGAGCGCCATTGGGATTTTGGAGAGAAAATTTGTCCCGAATTGAAGGCCACGTGCGTTTACAAAGCCCCCATAGTGCCAGAACAGTGGACCCCCCTCATGTGACCCCATTTTGGAAACTACACCCTTCACAGAATTTAATAAGGGGTGCAGTGAGCATTTACGCCCCACAGGTGTCTGACAGATTTTTGGAAGAGTGGGCCTTGAAAATGAAAAATGTAATTTTTCATTTGCACAGCCCACTGTTCCAAAGATCTGTCAAACGCCAGTGGGGTCTAAATACTCACTGCACCCCTTATTAAATTTTGTGATGGGTGTAGTTTCCAAAATGGGGTCACATGTGGGGGGGGGGTCCACTGTTCTGGCATCACGGAGGGCTTTGTAAACGCACATGGCCCCCGACTTCTATTCCAACCAAATTCTGTTGCCAAAAGCTCAATGGCACTCCTCCTCTTCTGAGCATTGTAGTGCGCCAGCAGAGCACTTGACGTCCACACATGGGGTATTTCCATATTCAGAAGAAATGGGGTTACAAATTTTGGAGGGCCATTTTCTCCTATTACCCCTTGTAAAAATGTAAAATTTCGGGGAAAACCAGCATTTTAGTGAAATTTTTTTTTCATTTATACATCCAAAGTTAACGAAAAGTCATCAAACACCTGGAAGGTGTTAAGGCTCACTGTACCCCTTGTTGCATTCCTTGAGGGGTGTAGTTTCTAAAATAGTATGCCATGTGTTTGTTTTTTTTGTCCTGGCACCATAGGGGCTTCCTAAATGCGACATGCCCTCCAAAAACCAATTCAGCAAATTTTGCTTTTCAAAAGCCAGATGTGACTCCTCTTCTGAGCATTGTAGTGCTCCAGCAGAGCAGTTGACGTCCCCACATGGGGTATTTTCATGCCTAGAAGAGATGGGGTTACAAATTTTGGGGGGCATTTTGTCCTATTATCCCTTGTAAAAATTTAAAATTTGAGGGAAAACCAGCATTTTAGTGAAAAAAAAAATCATTTACACATCCAACTTTAACGAAAAGTCATCAAACACCTGTGGGGTGTTAAGGCTCAATGTTCCCCTTGTTATGTGCCTTGAGGGGTGTAGTTTCCAAAATAGTATGCAATGTGTTTGTTTTTTTTGCTGTTCTGGCACCATAGAGGCTTCCTAAATGTGACATGCCCCCCAAAAACCATTTCAGAAAAACTCACTATCCAAAATCCCACTGTCGCTCCTTCCCTTCTGAGCCCTCTACTTCGCCCGCCGAACACTTGACATACACATATTTCCGTACTCGAGAGAAATTGGATTACACATTTTAGGAAGATTTCTCTTCTTTTACCCCTTATAAAAATTCAATAACTGGGTCTACAAGAACATGCCAGTGTAAAAAATGAAGATTTTGAATTTTCTCCTTCAAATTGCTGCTATTCCTGTGAAACACCTAAAGGGTTAACAAACCTTTTGAATGTCATTTTGAATACTTTGAGGGGTGCAGTTTTTATAATGGGGTCATTTGTATGGTATTTTTAATATGAAGACCCTTCAAATCCACTTCAAAACTGAACAGGTCCCTGAAAAATTTCGATTTTGAAAATTTTGTAAAAAATTTTGTAAGTTACCTGCGGCACGTCATCTTCAGTGCTCCGACCTCTGGTCCTCCGGTCCCAGGACCTACTGCTATGGCCTATAGGCCATAGCAGTAGATCATGACCCCGGACCGGATGAGCGGTGGTCGGAGCTAGGGATCGACCGGTTATCGATATGGCCGATATTATCGGCCGATAATCACGATTTTGGGCATTATCGGTATCGGCAATTATCTTGCCAATAAGCCGATAATGCCCCGCCCCCCGCACCACCCCCACCGCACCGCGACCGCCACCCCCGACCCGCCGCACCGCACCCCGACCCACCGCACCGCGTCGCACCCCCCACCGTGATGCTGGGCGGTATACCGGTATGGATTTTTGCCCATACCGCTATACCTGTCGGGCCCCTCCCCCACCCTCCGAGTCAATAAAAAAATTTAACTTACCCGTAATGGGGGTGGTCATCTTCTCCACTCCGGGCAGGCTCCGGCCTAGTACACTGCATAGACGCCGCTACGCCGTGACGTCAGGTGCGTCGCTGCACACGGGCGTCACTGTGCAGTGGCGTCTATGCAGCGTACTAGGCTGGAGCCTGCCCGGAGTGGAGAAGAGGACCGCCGGAGAAGAAGGACAGCCCGGACCGCTTCACCCTCCACCCGGAACGCCCCCGGACACTACAGGAACGATGGATGGATGGCCCGGACCACCCTGACAGATAGGGGAGAGAAGAGGGTGGCGGCGGTGGACTATGGCCCCGCAAAAGCCACTGCAGATCATTGATTTAAAGCGCCCGCTTTAAATCAATGACCTGCAGCGGTGTCGCAGGGGGTTAAATAGCCGATAACTTATACCGGAATATCGGTATAAGTTATCGGCTATCGGCCCTAACCTGCAACGATTATCGGTATCGACCCTAAAAAAACTATATCGGTCGATCCCTAGTCGGAGCACTGAAGTGGGACAGTACACAGACATACAGCCTCCAGCCATACACTGTATATGGCTGAAGGTAGTATGTCTGTGGGGGCTACTGCCTACCTAATGTGGGGGAACTATACTGCCAACCTAATGTGGGGGACCTATACTGCCAACCTAATGTGGGGGACCTATACTGCCAACCTAATGTGGGGGACCTATACTGCCGACCTAATGTGGGGGAACTATACTGCCCACCTAATGTGGAAGACCTATACTGCCGACCTAATGTGGGGGAACTGTACTGCCAACCTAATGTGGGGGAACTATACTGCCAACCTAATGTGGAAGACCTATACTGCCGACCTAATGTGTGGGGAACTGTACTGCCAACCTAATGTGGGGGAACTATACTGCCAACCTAATGTGGGGGAACTATACTGCCAACCTAATGTGGGGGAACTATACTGCCAACCTAATGTGGGGGAACTATACTGCCAACCTAATGTGGGGGAACTATACTTCCAACCTAATGTGGGGGGAACTATGCTGACAACCTAATGTGGGGCAACTATGCTGACAACCTAATGTGTGGCAACTATACTGACAACCTAATGTGGGGGAACTATACTGACAACCTAATGTGGGGCAACTATGCTGACAACCTAATGTGTGGCAACTATGCTGACAACCTAATGTGGGGGAACTATCCTGACAACCTAATGTGGGGGAACTATGCTGACAACCTAATGTGGGGGAACTATGCTGACAACCCAATGTGGGGCAGCTATGCTGACAACCTAATGTGGGAAGTACCTAGAGGGGTTGTCTTATTTGGCGAGTATATCTCAAACTCTGTATTTTAACTGTATAAATTGTGGGTCATCTTATACGGCATGTCGTCTAATATCCCGGAAAATATGGTAGTAGAATAAAATAAAACCGATACAAATTAGGTATCCTTTCAACCATATGGACCTACAGAATAAATATATGGTGTCATTTTTACCAAAAAGTGCACTGCGTAGAATCAGAAGGCCACAAAATTTACAACATTATATTTTTCAAATTTTGCCCCACAAATATTTTTTTTTCTGGTTTCACCATAGATTTTTAGAAGGTGAGGTGGAAAATACAAAAGTGCAAAAATGAAAAAAACTGTGGTTAAGCTATGTTCACACCCCAGAATTTTCGTGCGAAATTCTGCATTGGAATTCCGCTGCAGCAGAGTCCCTGTCACGATGCCGGCTGGCAGGTGGTGGATCCTCTGTGCCAGAGAGGGATTGGCGTGGACCGTGCTAGTGGACCGGTTCTAAGCCACTACTGGTTTTCACCAGAGCCCGCCGCAAAGCGGGATGGTCTTGCTGCGGCGGTAGTGACCAGGTCGTATCCACTAGCAACGGCTCACCTCTCTGGCTGCTGAAGATAGGCGCGGTACAAGGGAGTAGGCAAAAGCAAGGTCGGACGTAGCAGAAGGTCGGGGCAGGCAGCAAGGATCGTAGTCAGGGGCAACGGCAGAAGGTCTGGAATCACAGGCAAGGAACACACAAGGAACGCTTTCACTGGCACTAAGGCAACAAGATCCGGCGAGGGAGTGAAGGGGAAGTGAGGTGATATAGGGAAGTGCACAGGTGTAAACACTAATTGGAACCACTGCGCCAATCAGCGGCGCAGTGGCCCTTTAAATCGCAAAGACCCGGCGCGCGCGCGCCCTAGGGAGCGGGGCCGCGCGCGCCGGGACAGAACTGACGGAGAGCGAGTCAGGTACGGGAGCCGGGGTGCGCATCGCGAGCGGGCGCTACCCGCATCGCGAATCGCACCCCGGCCGGAGGCAGTATCGCAGCGCCCCGGGTCCGTGGAACCGACCGGGGCGCTGCGGTGAGGAGAGTGTAGCGAGCGCTCCGGGGAGGAGCGGGGACCCGGAGCGCTCGGCGTAACAGTACCCCCCCCCTTGGGTCTCCCCCTCTTCTTGGGGCCTGAGAACCTGAGGATCAGACTTTTGTCCAGGATATTGTCCTCAGGTTCCCAGGACCTCTCTTCTGGACCACAACCCTCCCAGTCCACTAAAAAAAAATTTTTTCCTCTGACCTTTTTGGCAGCTAAAATTTCTTTGACCGAGAAGATGTCCGAGGAGCCGGAAACAGGAGTGGGAGGAACAGATTTGGGAGAAAAACGGTTGAGGATGAGTGGTTTGAGAAGAGAGACGTGAAAGGCATTAGGGATACGAAGAGAGGGAGGAAGAAGAAGTTTATAAGAGACAGGATTAATTTGACACAAAATTTTGAAAGGACCAAGATAGCGTGGTCCCAACTTGTAGCTAGGGACACGGAAGCGGACATATTTAGCGGAGAGCCATACCTTGTCTCCAGGGGAAAAAAACGGGGGGAGCTCTTCTTTTCTTATCCGCGAACTTCTTCATGCGTGATGAAGCCTGTAAGAGAGAATTTTGGGTCTCTCTCCATATGATGGAAAGGTCACGAGAAATTTCATCCACAGCGGGCAGACCAGAGGGCAAGGGAGTAGGGAGGGGGGGAAGAGGGTGACGGCCGTACACCACGAAAAATGGGGATTTGGAGGAAGACTCAGAGACCCTGAAGTTATACGAGAATTCGGCCCATGGGAGGAGATCTGCCCAGTCATCCTGGCGGGAGGAAACAAAATGTCGCAAATAATCACCCAAGATCTGGTTAATCCTTTCTACTTGTCCATTGGACTGGGGATGATATGCGGAAGAAAAATTTAATTTAATCTTGAGTTGTTTACAGAGAGCCCTCCAGAATTTAGACACGAATTGGACGCCTCTATCCGAGACAATCTGCGTAGGCAACCCGTGAAGACGAAAAATGTGTACAAAAAATTGTTTAGCCAACTGAGGCGCAGAAGGAAGACCAGGAAGAGGGATGAAATGTGCCATTTTGGAGAATCGATCAACGACCACCCAAATAACAGTGTTGCCACGGGAAGGGGGTAAATCAGTAATAAAATCCATACCAATCAGAGACCAAGGCTGTTCGGGGACAGGCAGAGGATGAAGAAAACCAGCAGGCTTCTGGCGAGGAGTCTTATCCCGGGCACAGATAGTGCAGGCTCGCACAAAGTCCACAACATCCGTCTCCAGAGTCGGCCACCAATAGAAGCGGGAGATGAGTTGCACAGATTTCTTGATACCCGCATGACCTGCGAGAAGGGAGGAGTGACCCCATTTGAGGATTCCGAGGCGTTGGCGAGGAGAAACAAAGGTCTTTCCTGGAGGAGTCTGCCTGATGGAGGCAGGAGAAGTGGAGATCAGGCAGTCAGGTGGAATGATGTGTTGCGGAGAGAGTTCAACTTCTGAGGCATCCGAGGAACGAGAGAGAGCATCGGCCCTAATGTTCTTATCGGCAGGACGAAAGTGAATCTCAAAATTAAATCGGGCAAAGAACAGAGACCACCGGGCCTGGCGAGGATTCAGCCGTTGGGCAGACTGGAGGTAGGAGAGGTTCTTGTGGTCGGTGTAGATAATAACAGGAGAACTTGATCCCTCCAGCAGATGCCTCCATTCCTCAAGTGCTAATTTAATGGCTAGAAGCTCTCGATCCCCGATGGAGTAGTTCCTCTCCGCTGGAGAGAAGGTCCTAGAGAAAAAACCACAAGTGACAGCATGCCCGGAAGAATTTTTTTGTAGAAGAACAGCTCCAGCTCCCACTGAGGAGGCATCAACCTCCAATAGGAAGGGTTTGGAAGGGTCAGGTCTGGAGAGGACGGGAGCCGAAGAAAAGGCAGACTTGAGTCGTTTAAAGGCGTCTTCTGCTTGAGGAGGCCAGGACTTGGGATCAGCATTTTTTTTGGTTAAAGCCACGATAGGAGCCACAATGGTAGAAAAATGTGGAATAAATTGCCTGTAATAATTGGCGAACCCCAAAAAGCGTTGGATAGCACGGAGTCCGGAGGGGCGTGGCCAATCTAAGACGGCAGAGAGTTTGTCTGGATCCATCTGTAGTCCCTGGCCAGAGACCAAATAACCTAGAAAAGGAAGAGATTGGCATTCAAACAGACATTTCTCAATTTTGGCATAGAGTTGGTTGTCACGAAGTCTCTGAAGAACCATACGGACATGCTGGCGGTGTTCTTCTAGATTGGCAGAAAAAATTAGGATATCGTCCAGATATACAACAACACAGGAGTATAACAGATCACGAAAAATTTCATTGACAAAGTCTTGGAAGACGGCAGGGGCGTTGCACAGTCCAAAGGGCATGACCAGATACTCAAAGTGTCCATCTCTGGTGTTAAATGCCGTTTTCCACTCGTCCCCCTCTCTGATGCGGATGAGGTTATAGGCGCCTCTTAAGTCCAATTTAGTGAAGATGTGGGCACCTTGGAGGCGATCAAAGAGTTCAGAGATGAGGGGTAAGGGGTAGCGGTTCTTAACCGTGATTTTATTAAGACCGCGGTAGTCAATGCAAGGACGTAGGGAGCCATCTTTTTTGGACACAAAGAAAAATCCGGCTCCGGCAGGAGAGGAGGATTTACGGATAAAGCCCTTTTTTAGATTCTCCTGGACGTATTCGGACATGGCAAGAGTCTCTGGGGCAGAGAGAGGATAAATTCTGCCCCGGGGTGGAGTAGTGCCCGGGAGGAGGTCGATAGGGCAATCATAAGGCCTGTGAGGAGGTAGAGTCTCAGCTTGTTTTTTGCAGAAAACATCCGCGAAGTCCATATAGGCCTTAGGGAGACCGGTTACTGGAGGAACCACAGAGTTACGGCAAGGGTTACTGGGAACCGGTTTTAGACAGTTCTTGGAACAAGAGGACCCCCAACTCTTGATCTCCCCAGTGGACCAATCCAGGGTAGGGGAATGAAGTTGAAGCCAGGGAAGTCCAAGGAGAATTTCCGAGGTGCAATTGGGGAGGACCAAAAGTTCAATCCTCTCATGATGAGATCCGATGCTCATAAGAAGGGGCTCCGTGCGGAAACGTATGGTACAGTCCAATCTTTCATTATTCACACAATTGATGTAGAGGGGTCTGGCGAGACTGGTCACCGGGATGTTGAACCTTTTGACGAGAGAGGCCAAAATAAAATTTCCTGCAGATCCAGAGTCCAAGAAGGCCACTGTAGAGAAGGAGAAGGCAGAGGCAGACATCCGCACAGGCACAGTAAGACGTGGAGAAGAAGAGTAGACATCAAGGACTGTCTCACCTTTGTGCGGAGTCAGCGTACGTCTTTCCAGGCGGGGAGGACGGATAGGACAATCTCTCAGGAAGTGTTCGGTACTAGCACAGTACAGGCAGAGGTTCTCCATACGGCGTCGTGTCCTCTCTTGAGGTGTCAGGCGAGACCGGTCGACCTGCATAGCCTCCACGGCGGGAGGCACAGGAACAGATTGCAGGGGACCAGAGGAGAGAGGAGCCGAGGAGGAGAAACGCCTCGTGCGAACAGAGTCCATATCTTGGCGGAGTTCCTGACGCCTTTCGGAAAAACGCATGTCAATGCGAGTGGCTAGGTGAATAAGTTCATGTAGATTAGCAGGAATTTCTCGTGCGGCCAGAACATCTTTAATGTTGCTGGATAGGCCTTTTTTGAAGGTCGCGCAGAGGGCCTCATTATTCCAGGACAATTCTGAAGCAAGAGTACGGAATTGTACGGCATACTCGCCAACGGAAGAATTACCCTGGACCAGGTTCAACAGGGCAGTCTCAGCAGAAGAGGCTCGGGCAGGTTCCTCAAAGACACTTCGGATTTCCGAGAAGAAGGAGTGTACAGAGGCAGTGACGGGGTCATTGCGGTCCCAGAGCGGTGTGGCCCATGACAGGGCTTTTCCGGACAGAAGGCTGACTACGAAAGCCACCTTAGACCTTTCAGTGGGAAACAGGTCCGACATCATCTCCAGATGCAGGGAACATTGGGAAAGAAAGCCACGGCAAAACTTAGAGTCCCCATCAAATTTATCCGGTAAGGATAAGCGTATCCCAGGAGCGGCCACTCGCTGCGGAGGAGGTGCAGGAGCTGGCGGAGGAGATGATTGCTGAAGCTGTGGTAGTAACTGTTGTAGCATAACGGTCAGTTGAGACAGCTGTTGGCCTTGTTGCGCTATCTGTTGTGACTGCTGGGCGACCACCGTGGTGAGGTCAGCGACAACTGGCAGAGGAACTTCAGCGGGATCCATGGCCGGATCTACTGTCACGATGCCGGCTGGCAGGTGGTGGATCCTCTGTGCCAGAGAGGGATTGGCGTGGACCGTGCTAGTGGACCGGTTCTAAGCCACTACTGGTTTTCACCAGAGCCCGCCGCAAAGCGGGATGGTCTTGCTGCGGCGGTAGTGACCAGGTCGTATCCACTAGCAACGGCTCACCTCTCTGGCTGCTGAAGATAGGCGCGGTACAAGGGAGTAGGCAAAAGCAAGGTCGGACGTAGCAGAAGGTCGGGGCAGGCAGCAAGGATCGTAGTCAGGGGCAACGGCAGAAGGTCTGGAATCACAGGCAAGGAACACACAAGGAACGCTTTCACTGGCACTAAGGCAACAAGATCCGGCGAGGGAGTGAAGGGGAAGTGAGGTGATATAGGGAAGTGCACAGGTGTAAACACTAATTGGAACCACTGCGCCAATCAGCGGCGCAGTGGCCCTTTAAATCGCAAAGACCCGGCGCGCGCGCGCCCTAGGGAGCGGGGCCGCGCGCGCCGGGACAGAACTGACGGAGAGCGAGTCAGGTACGGGAGCCGGGGTGCGCATCGCGAGCGGGCGCTACCCGCATCGCGAATCGCACCCCGGCCGGAGGCAGTATCGCAGCGCCCCGGGTCCGTGGAACCGACCGGGGCGCTGCGGTGAGGAGAGTGTAGCGAGCGCTCCGGGGAGGAGCGGGGACCCGGAGCGCTCGGCGTAACAGTCCCATTGAATTCAATGGGATTCTACTGCACTGTGCACTGGGTGGAGTTTCCGGAACAGATGTTTCTGATGCAGAAATTCCTAATCCGCTGTCCACAGAAAGAATGGACATGTCCAGGGCCAGACTGGAACCAAAAATGGGCCCGGGCAGCTCAGAATAAGCAGCCCATTTCGCACATGGGTGTGGCTATGTGAAGGCAAAGCCTCAAAGGGAAGGGTGAAATGTCCATAATAGTTGGGCACAATATGGTACACAATAGGAAAATGTTATATATATATATATATATATATATATATATATATATATATATATATATATATATATATATATATATATATATATGTATATATATGTGTATATATGACAATTCCCCAAAAGAAACACATGAACCTCTATATATTTACCAAATAACACTAGTATATATGGAGGAATATTACCACCATACATGTTACCATCATACTGTTACTGACCAAATTCTGTATACTGAGACCAAATCAGTGACCCCCCCGACCTACGATGGCCCCAACATACGATAATTTCAACATGCGATGGCCACTCAGAGGCCATCGCATGTTGAAGGCAGCATCAACATACGATGCTTTTGTATGTTGGGGCCATCGCATAAACGGCTATGCGACAGCGCAGACTGCTTCAGCTGCCACCGGATAGCGGTTTACGGTGCCCCGTGTGCTCCGGTGATGGTCTCTTACCTGTCCTCGGGGCTCCGGAGCATCCTCTTCGGGATCCCCTCCATTGCCGGCGCTCTCCTTGGTCGTCATCATGTCGCCGCACACACCGTCCCGTCATCCAATAGGAGCGGCATGCGTAATGACGTGATGGTGGCGACGGAGAGCGAGGATCCCAGGGAAGCAGAGACGCCCGGAGTGTCGGGGACAGCCCGGGGAGGGCAGCATCCAGGGCAGCGGTGACGAGCAGTGACGGTCCGGAGCAGCGGGGACAGGTGAGCATAACATCCTATACTTTACATTGCACGGATCCCTCAACATACGATGGTTTCAACAAACGATGGTTCATTTGGAACGGATTACCATCGTATGTTGAGGGACCACTGTATTACCATAAAATACCAGTATACAAGGAGGAATATTATAACCATATATATCATCATTATACTGTAACTAACCTAATGCTATATACTGAGACTAATATTACCAATAATACCAGTATACAAGGAGGAATATTATTACCATATATATATATTACCATCATACTGTTACTGACTAAATCCTGTATAGACTAATAGTACCAATAATAAGAGTATACAAGGAGGAAATATTCCCTCTACAGTGACCATATAGTGGTCAGCTTTACACTGCTCTGCAGACCATATAAGTGATTACATACGATTAAATCTGGTGAATCGCAGGTGATGACTTCTCTGATTGGAGTCGTTCCCTTTCCTTTTTCTTCTCCATCCGGCCCAGACCATCAAGTTGATTTCTTCTTTCAGGCACAACTCATCTCCACAGAACAAGCCAAACAAACATTTTAGGATCTGCACTTTGCCAAACAGTAATAATAACCCTCTTAGTGTTCTACACAGAAGTTCTTAGGTTGCCCCAGTAGGTTTACAGGTCCCTTCACGTAGTTTCCCCCATTATGCAGGTGCCCTAAGTAGGCAGGTACCCCTGTAGGTAGGTGTTAGGTATCGGCCGATTATCGGTTTGGCCGATATTATCGGCCGATAATCACGATTTTGGGCATTATCGGTAACGGCAATTACCTTGAGGACCCCCGGACAGGCAGGGTGAGAGAAGCGGGTGGCGGCGGTCTATGGCACCGCAAAAGCCGCTGCAGCTCATTGATTTAAAGCGCCCGCTGTAAATCAATGATCTGCAGCGGTGTGGCGGGGGGATAAATAGCCGATAACTTATACCGGAATATCGGTATAAATTATCGGCTATCGGCCCTAACCTCCCAGATTATTGGTATCGGCTCTAAAAAAACAATATCGGTCGATCCCCAGTAGGTGTCACCTGTAGGTAGCTGCCCCTGTAGATACAGAGATTACGCAGCACTTCAGGGATAGTTCAAAAGTGGTTTATTATCCCATGCAACACTAAGTGATACCACGTTTCACCGGCCTTTCACCGGCTTTCTCAAGCACATGCACATTGGCGGAAATTCACTCAGCCGCAAATGCTAAAAGGGGCATTTTCGCCCGATAATTTTCAGCAGCCGAATTTTCAGTGCATCCCTACCTTTAGTGCAGCAGCCCCCTTTACTGAAGAAGTCTTCTTTAATGCAGCAGCCCCCTTTTGTGTAGCAGCCCCTAATGTTAAGTTAGAAAAATAAAAAAAAAACATACTCACCTGGTGCACCCTTAGTCCTCAGCAGTATGGCCTTTCTCCTCTTCTTGTCTTCTCCTCTGGTCTGTGTTCCTGCGAATGAAGATGTCACTTATACACCAGAGCATAAAGCTCAGAGGACAGGCGCACAGGCCTCTTGTCGGCTGCCTGCATATCGCAGGCAGCCGCAAGAGTGATTGACAGGGCGATGAACCAATGGTTCTTCGCTCTGTCAATCATCAGAGCCCTGCACTTAGCTATAGGCGCGCTTATATTTAAATTTGTTGTAGACCGGATGGCCATGAGGACTGCCCAGCCCACCAGGCAATTGCCTGGTGTGCCCGATGGCAAGTCCCTCCCTGGACATGTGAATCCCTGAGCAACCACAACTTTCAACACTGAGTCCCCCTTTAAAGGCGCACACAGTATTAAATGTGTGCTGCCTCGGCTGACGTAATAGGAAAGAGCCAGCATCTCCGTCCTGTCACTCCAGTCTGGGCTTCATATGCGGCAGCAACTCTGCATAATGCTGTCTGCACATGAAGCTAAAAGAAAAGAGGAGTGACAGGAGATGCAGGGAAACGTAGGAGAGGTGAGTGTTGTGATTTTTTTTCTTTTATGGAGCTGTGTGAGGGGACATAATATTGTATGGGGCAATGTGAGGGGACATAATACATTATGGGTCAATGTGAGGGGACATAATATTGTATGGGGCAATGTGAGGGGACATAATACATTATGGGTCAATGTGAGGGGACATTATATTGTATGGGTCAATGTGAGGGAACATTATATTGTATGGGTCAATGTGAGGGAACATTATATTGTATGGGACAATGTGAGGGGACATAATATTGTATGGGGCAATGTGAGGGAACATTATATGGTATGGGGCATTGTGAGGGGACATAATATTGTATGGGGCAATGTTAGGGGACATAATATTGTATGGGTCAATGTGAGGGGACCTTATATTGTAAGGGTCAATGTGAGGGGACATAATATTGTATGGGTCAATGTGAGGGGAGATAATATTGTATGGGTCAATGTGAGGGGACATAATATTGTATGGGTCAATGTAAGGGGACATTATATTGTATGGGGCAATGTGAGGGGACATAATACTGTATGGGTCAATGTAAGGGGACATTATATTACATGGGTCAATGTGAGGGGACATAATACATTATGGGTCAATGTGAGGGGACATTATATTGTATGGGTCAATGTAAGGGAACATTATATTGTGTGGGTCAATGTGAGGGGACATTATATTGTATGGGACAATGTGAGGGGACATAATAATGTATGGAGCAATGTGAGGGGACATTATATGGCATGGGGCATTGTGAGGGGACATAATATTGTATGGGGCAATGTTAGGGGACAGAATATTGTATGGGTCAATGTGAGGGGACCTTATATTGTAAGGGTCAATGTGAGGGGACATAATATAGTATGGGTCAATGTGAGGGGACATAATATTGTATGGGTCAATGTAAGGGGACATAATATTATATGGGTCAATGTGAGGGGACTAATACTTTATGGGTCAATGTGAGGGGACATTATATTGTATGGGTCATTGTGGGGGACTTTATATTGTATGGGGCAATGTGAGGGGACATAATATTGTATGGGGTAATGTGAGGGGACATAATATTATATGGGACCTTGTGAGGGGACATTATATTGTATGGGGCAATGTGAGGGGACATAATACTGTATGGGTCAATGTAAGGGGACATTATATTATATGGTTCAATGTGAGGGGACATAATTCTTTATGGGTCAATGTGAGGGGACATTATATTGTATGGGTCAATGTAAGGGGACATTATATTGTATGGATCAATGTGAGGGGACATTATATTGTATGGGACAATGTGAGGGGACATAATATTGTATGGGTCAAGGTGAGGGGACATTATATTGTATGGGACAATGTGAGGGGACACAATACTGTATGGGTCAATGTAAGGGGACCTTATATTGTATGGGTCAATGTGAGGGGACATAATATTGTATCGGTCAATGTAAGAGGACCTTATATTGTATGGGTCAATGTGAGGGGACATAATATTGTATTGGTCAATGTAAGGGGACATTATATTGTATGGGGCAATGTGAGGGGACACAATACTGTATGGGTCAATGTAAAGGGACATTATATTATATGGGTCAATGTGAGGGGACATAATACATTATGGGTCAATGTGAGGGGACATTATATTGTATGGGTCAATGTAAGGGAACATTATATTGTATGGGTCAATGTGAGGGGACATTATATTGTATGGGACAATGTGAGGGGACATAATATTGTATGGGTCAATGTGAGGGGACCTTATATTGTATGGGACAATGTGAGGGACATAATATTGTATGGGTCAATGTGAGGGGACCTGATATTGTAAGGGTCAATGTGAGGGGACATAATATTGTATGGGTCAATGTGAGGGGACATAATATTGTATGGGTCAATGTAGGGGGACATTATATTGTATGGGGCAATATGAGGGGACATAATATTGTATGGGTCAATGTGAGGGGACCTTATATTGTAAGGGTCAATGTGAGGGGACATAATATTGTATGGGTCAATGTGAGGGGACATTATATTGTATGGGGCAATGTGAGGGGACATAATACTGTATGGGTCAATGTAAGGGGACATTATATTACATGGGTCAATGTGAGGGGACATAATACATTATGGGTCAATGTGAGGGGACATTATATTGTATGGGTCAATGTAAGGGAACATTATATTGTGTGGGTCAATGTGAGGGGACATTATATTGTATGGGACAATGTGAGAGGACATAATATTGTATGGGGCAATGTGAGGGGACATTATATGGTATGGGGCATTGTGAGGGGACAGAATATTGTATGGGTCAATGTGAGGGGACCTTATATTGTAAGGGTCAATGTGAGGGGACATAATATAGTATGGGTCAATGTGAGGGGACATAATATTGTATGGGTCAATGTAAGGGGACATAATATTATATGGGTCAATGTGAGGGGACTAATACTTTATGGGTCAATGTGAGGGGACATTATATTGTATGGGTCATTGTGGGGGACTTTATATTGTATGGGGCAATGTGAAGGGACATAATATTGTATGGGGTAATGTGAGGGGACATAATATTATATGGGACCTTGTGAGGGGACATTATATTGTATCGGGCAATGTGAGGGGACATAATACTGTATGGGTCAATGTAAGGGGACATTATATTATATGGGTCAATGTGAGGGGACATAATTCTTTATGGGTCAATGTGAGGGGACATTATATTGTATGGGTCAATGTGAGGGGACATAATATTGTGTGGCTCAATGTGAGGGGACATTATATTGTATGGGACAATGTGAGGGGACATAATATTATATGGGGCAATGTGAGGGGACATAATATTGTATGGGGCAATGTGAGGGGACATTATATTGTATGGGGCGTTGTGAGGGGACATAATATTGTACGGGGCAATGTGAGGGGACATAATATTGTATGGGGCATTGTGAGGGGACATGATATTCTATGGGACAATGTGAGGGGACATAATATTGTATGGGACAATGTGAGGGGACATAATATTGTATGGGGCATTGTGAGGGGACATGATATTGTATGGGGAAACGTGAGGGGACATTATATTGTATGGGGCATTGTGAGGGGACATAATATTGTATGGGTCAATGTGAGGGGACATTATATTGTATGGCTCAATGTGAGGGGACATAATATTGTGTGGCTCAATGTGAGGGGACATTATATTGTATGGGACAATGTGAGGGGACATAATATTGTATGGGGCAATGTGAGGGGACATAATATTGTATGGGGCAATGTGAGGGGACATTATATTGTATGGGGCGTTGTGAGGGGACATAATATTGTATGGGGCAATGTGAGGGGAGATAATATTGTATGGGGTATTGTGAGGGGACATTATGTTGTATGGGGCAATGTGAGGGGACATAATATTGTATGGGGCATTGTGAGGGGACATAATATTGTATGGCTCAATGTGAGGGGACATTATATTGTATGGGACAATGTGAGGGGACATAATATTGTATGGGACAATGTGAGGGGACATAATATTGTATGGGGCAATGTGAGGGGACATTATATTGTATGGGGCATTGTGAGGGGACATAATATTGTATGGGGCAATGTGAGGGGACATAATATTGTATGGGGCACTGTGAGGGGACATTATGTTGTATGGGGCAATGTGAGGGGACATAATATTGTATGGGGCATTGTGAGGGGACTTAAATTGTATGGGGCAATGTGAGGGGACATAATATTGTATGGCTCAATGTGAGGGGACATAATATTGTATGGCTCAATGTGAGGGGACATAATACTGTATGGGGCATTGTGAGGGGACATAATACTGCATGGGGCAATGATAGGGGACATTATATTGCATGATTCAATGTGAGGGAACATAATATTGTATGGGGCATTGTGAGGGGACATAATACTGCATTGGGCATTGTGAGGGGACATTATATTGTATGGGGCAAGGTGAGGGACATAATATTGTATGGGGCGTTGTGAGGGGACATTATGTTGTATGGGGCAATGTGAGGGGACATAATATTGTATGGGGCATTGTGAGGGGACATAATATTGTATGGCTCAATGTGAGGGGACATAATACTGTATGGTGCAATGTGAGGGGACATTATATTGTATGACTCAATGTGAGGGAACATAATATTGTATGGGGCATTGTGAGGGGACATAATACTGCATTGGGCATTGTGAGGGGACATTATATTGTATGGAGCAATGTGAGGGGACATACAGTGGGGATCAAAAGTTTGGGCACCCCAGGTAAAAATTTGTATTAATGTGCATAAAGATGGA
The DNA here is from genome assembly GCF_029499605.1 of Hyla sarda. Taxonomy (NCBI): domain Eukaryota; kingdom Metazoa; phylum Chordata; class Amphibia; order Anura; family Hylidae; genus Hyla; species Hyla sarda. Next base: position 28,307,372 of record NC_079192.1, on the reverse strand, counting down.
AAAATCTCCAAAAGGCATCACATTACAGATTAGACATTCTTATAATATGTCAACAAAAGTTAGATTTTATTTCCATCATTTACACTTTCAAAATAACAGAAAACAAAAAAATTGCGTCTGCAAAAGTTTGGGCACCCTTCAAAGCTGAGACCTGCCAGTGTCATGGATTGTTCTCAATCATCATCTGGGAAGACCAGGTGATGTCAATCTCAAAGGTTTTAAATGCCCAGACTCCTCTGACCTTGCCCCAACAATTAGCACCCAGGGTTATTTTAAGCAGTTGTCTAGAAACCTGAAACTGAAAATAGTTGACGTTCACAAAGCTTGGGAAGGCTATAAGAAGAGAGCAAAAGGTTTTCAGCTGTCAATATCCTCTGTTTGGAATGTAATTAAGAAATGGCAGTCATCAGGAACAGTGGAAGTTAAAGCAAGATCTGGACAGAACAGCTCGCAGGATTGTGAGAAAAACTATTCAAAACCCACGTTTGATTGCACAATCCTTCCAGGACGATCTGAAAGATACGAGTTGTGGTACACTATTCCACTATAAAGAGATACTTTCACAAATATGGTCTTCATGGAAGAGTCATCAGAAGAAAACCTCTTCTACATCCTCACCACAAAAATCAGCGTTTGAACTTTGCAAATGAACATATAGACAAGCCTGATGCATTTTGGAAACAAGCTCTGTGGATCGATGAGGTTAAAATTGAACTTTTTGGCCGGAATGAGCAAAGGTATGTTTGGAGAAGAAGGGGAACAGAATTTAATGAAAAGAACCTCTGTCCAACTGTTAAGCATGGGGGTGGATCAATCATGCTTTGGGGTTGTATTGCATCCAGTGGCACAGGGAACATCTCACGAGTAGAAGGAAAAATTGATTCAATAACATTTCAGCAAATTTTGGATGCTAACTTGATGCCATCTCTGAAAAAGCTGCTTGTTTGATCCGACTTGGCGTTCCACTAAATGGAAAGAAAACACCCCGAATAAATAAATTTTGCACTGCTATAGAAACTTGAGTGCCTTCCATCATTTTCTTTCTATGAAGGTGAGATTTGTTTCATGTTTGACCAATTATACTTTGTGATGACATTACTAATTTTACTATAAAATGTACGGTGAGGCAAAAAAATTATTTTAAAATTGAAAAGAAAAAAAATTTTCAAAATTTTCGGAGTTTTTGTTTTTACGCAGTGCACTTTACAGTTAAAATTACACATTGGCCCTCATTTACTATTGCAAACCCGACATGTTTTGTCGGGTTGTGCGCCAGAATCTGTCGCATTGTGCCAGAAATTCTGTCTGCACCAGATTTTGTGCAAGAATTTGCGCCAGAATTGAAAAAACCCGACTAACTCTCCATTTTGCTAAGAAAATCCCCAAAAGGGGCGTGACCTCTTGGAAAATTGAGTGTGGTCTCAGAAAAGGGGCGTGTACCCCAAAAACATTTTCACAAAAAACCAACATATTTACTAAGGTTTCCACATAAAATGTGGTGGATTTGAGCTGAGGAAAACCCCACAGAGCATGTGTAAAAAAAGCAAAGTGTAGGGAAAGTGGAAAATGTAGGAAAACCTTAGTAAATACTGGGGAAAATAAATTGTAGGGAATTAAAACCCACAAAGAAACCTACACTACACTCTTAGTAAATGAGGGCCATTATCTTTATTCTGTAGTTGAATACGATGACAATGATAGCCAATCTCTATGGGGGAGATTTATCAAAACCTGTGCAGGGGAAAACTTGCCCAGTTGCCCATAGCAACCAATCAGATCGCTTCTTTCATTTTTAGGAAGGCCTGTGAAAAATGAAACAAGCAATCTGATTGGTTGCTATGGGCAACTGGACAACTTTTCCTCTGCACAAGTTTTGGTAAATCTCCCCCTATAGGTTTTGTTTTATTTTACTACTTTAAAAAAAAGTTTTGTACGAAAATGTGTATTTTTTTAATTACCCTATTCAGACCACTATAATATTATTATGTTTCCATATACGGGGGTGTATGAGGGCTCATTTCTTGTGCTGTGATACGTGTGAAGCCTAGTTAGGCTGTATTTGTGAGAGGGGCGGTAACATCTCCACCCCCTCGCACGTCAGGCGGCACATAGGGTTGTGGGCGGGGGCAGGGGTATATAACGCCCCTACCTCCTGTCAGTGGGCCGTTCCTGACGTTTGCGGACGTTGCCGTGCCTGGCAGGGAACACAGACTTCAAATCTCCCGCCAATATTTGGAGCTCCGCCAGTCCGACTACCGAAGCTTCGCTGTTCCGGTGGTGGTAATGTATAGGGAGATTGCTGGCATAGCAGGTGCGGCATGGGCAACAGGGGTTCCGGGAGGCAGAGGCTACGCGCAGCTTCTGTCAGACGGAACCCCACAGCATCAGTGCAGTTACACTGGGGGGAACTGCTGAAGGAGTACGGCCAGGCTGCGGTGGTTCTGTCTGAGGCAGCGTGGTACAAGGCAGTTTAAGTTACCCCCACCACGCTCCGTGTTTGTGAGCACGAGCTTCCTTTCCTCAGCTGTAGGCAGTTGCCACCCTCGGTGCGCAGGGGAGACAGTGCTGTCTGCTGGTATATAATGCGGCCGGGCCGTACGTGGTAATGTCTGCTGTATAAGCCTCTCGAGCCAGGCTGCTAACTGTTGTATAATCAGATGGTATGGTGCACAACGTACATTTCAGGGCAGCTCCTCTCTAATTTGGGTGTCTCATTGTCAATATCGGGCAAATGTTACTTTTGGGGTCTCTTTATCATGAATTTGTTGCAACCGTTGAATTGTTTCTGTGAACTGTATCCCCGCATTGCTCCATGCAGGTTATCGTCTGCCTTACAAACTCACCCCTGCTCTACAACTACACTTAACCTGCCCAACTCTCCTATACATATCAATGTATTCTCGGGCGCTGCGGTTGGGCGTGTTTTACACCGTGTGGCCGGGATGCCTGGCGGTGCATCTCTGGTTGCCGGGGCTCTGTAGTGGGCTCCCACTCCTGCTCCCCCAGCGCGGTGGAGTGAGAGACGGGACAACCAGACATCTCTCCTGTATCATGCCATGTCATATCATGCCAGGTTTAGAACACGTCTGCTTTCCATAGTTCTATGCGGAAAAGAAAAAAAAAAAAAAAGTTTTGCATCACACACACTTCCAGTTGTTTGCATGGGCCGGTGCCCTCATCTCTGTGCAGGTCATGCACTTATGGGTTGCTAATTTTAGGACATTGGGGCTGCGCTTTCACTTTTATTGGTCACGCACAACAGCATACCAGTTTCAATTATTACTTGTTCACACGCTCATAGCGTTTTTCTTACAAATCACAGATTGGTATGTCATGGCGTTCACGCGATCATTGTCGCCCACCACACGTTTTGCTCATACAACCATGGCATCCATACTATTTCATAGGCGCACGGGTTATATGGGTCTTACATGTGCACCTTTTCACACTGACCACACGGGCAGGCATCTCACTGCTGGTACCTCCATTACTTGACGCATCACGTAGGGTACACTGCTCGTACATCCATAGTATGTCTACGGTTCACACGCATGGCACACAATAGTCATCTGGCCATACGCCATAGCATTCATACTTGGCAATCTCTTTCATTCCATTTAATCTCTGTTAGTTGTATTCCCATACGCACAGCAGTTCATACTGTCCACACTCATGTCACTCATGCGTCTACACGTTCTGGCGTCTACATTTCTCATGTTCATTCTATATGGTGGCACATCAATGGTTGGCATGCATACTGTTCACATGCTCATGGCTTTCCATACTGTTCATACGTTCACGGCATTTACACTGTCCATGCGCTAACAGCATTTATACTTTTCATACACGCATGGTTTCTTACCCATTGGTTTGTACACTGTTGCACACGCTCACGAATTTTACTCGGTTCACACACGCATCGCTGTATAGCGTTCACACGCTCACTGCATTCACACCGGGCATACGCTCTTGGTTTTCCGTACACACATCATAGCATTCACACTATTTCATATGCTCTTGACATTGAAATTGTCCACACGCTCAAAGCGTCCACACCGTACGCATTTGTCCAGACGTTCATAGCTCTACACTGTTCGTGTGCCGTGGCATTTTTCACTGGGCAGTTGCGGTGGTTTTTACACGGGTCCATGCGCTCTGGCGGTTATTTCATGCATTATGCTCATGGCATTTCATTTCTGTTGGTACGCTCAGGACATCTACATGATTGTGGCATTCATGCTGGTCATAAGCCAGGGCAGCTATACTCGCACCAGTTACACTGCATACACTCATGACATTAATACTGCCCGTACGCTTGGTATTCATACAGATCGCATGCCCACAATATTCATACTGTGCACACACCCACAGGTTTGCTGTCATATGCACATGGCGTTTTGCACCTTTCATATGATCACAACACACATACGGGTCATGTGTCGGCATCAATACCGTTGCATTCACTGCATGCTGGTCATAAGCTCAGTATCTATAGTGGCCATGCGCTCATCGCATGTACATATGGTCATGGCATCATCACTGTGTTTGTTAACCACACTGTTTTCACACGCTATTAGCATTTTTTACTGTCATTTGCTCATGGCTTGCACACGGTTCATACACGCAGTTATACTGTCCACATGCAATGGTTTTTATTTTGATCATACGCAATGGTATCTATACCGCTCATCCGCTCATGGCATTTACACGGCCACATGCTCTTGGCATTGACATTACGTTTTTTGCCATTCGTACTGCACATACGCTCATCAGCATCCATACCGTTGCATTTGTCCTTAGCTCTTACGGTGGCATACGCTCACGGTTCTTTGCTGATCATGCACTCTCGTTGGTCAGACATCCATTTCTTTTCATGACACACATGCACTCTTGACGAGGGACTGGTTGTGCATGTGTGGTGCTTTGTTTCTGTGTTTCACATGCCTCGGGCTTTCGGGCTGTTCAGACGCTCATGGTGTCAGTGCCATGCGAAGGTGCATGGCATTGGCGAGCTGGTAGTGCTTGGTTTAGTGTATATACTCATAGTTTCATTGTACATTATGGGTGCTTCCATGCAGTGCATGCAGTAATAGTACACATACGCGCATACCATCACACGACTCACACGCTCTTAACTTCGCGGTGCCCACGCTGGAACTACGTTATAGTTCCCATGACTACCACGCCTTCTGAGCAATAACATCACGACACAAAGGTGGTTTAACCTGTCATGTCTGCAGGAGGAGGCACCATGCAGGTTATTGTTACCGACACGTTCTTCAGAGCAATAACCTCACGACACAGGTGGTTTACCTGTTATGCCTGCCACGTCTGCAGGGAGAGGCAGCACGCAGGTTATTCGTTACTGACACGTCTTCAGAGCAAGTACATTATGACACATAGGTGGTTGTTTTCCGGTTATGCCTACCACGTCTGTAGGGGGATGCGCCACGCAGGTAATTGTTACTGACACGTCTTCAGATCAATAACGTTATGACACATAGGTGGTTTCTTTACCCGTTATGTCTGCCACGTCTGCAGGGGGAGGCACCATGCAGGTTATTGTTACTGACACGTCTTCAGAGCAATAACATCACACCACACAGGTGGTGGTTTTCCCGTTATGCCTGCCACGTCTGCAGGGGGAGGCACCATGCAGGTTATTGTTACTGACACGTCTTCAGAGCAATAACATCACACCACACAGGTGGTTGTTTTCCCGTTATGTCTGCCACGTCTGCAGGGGGAGGCACCATGCAGGTTATTGTTACTGACACGTCTTCAGAGCAATAACATCACACCACACAGGTGGTGGTTTTCCCGTTATGCCTGCCACGTCTGCAGGGGGAGGCACCATGCAGGTTATTGTTACTGACACATCTTCAGAGCAATAACATCACACCACACAGGTGGTGGTTTTCCCGTTATGTCTGCCACGTCTGCAGGGGGAGGCACCATGCAGGTTATTGTTACTGACACGTCTTCAGAGCAATAACATCACACCACACAGGTGGTGGTTTTCCTGTTATGCCTGCCACGTCTGCAGGGGGAGGCACCATGCAGGTTATTGTTACTGACACGTCTTCAGAGCAATAATTTCACGACGCATAGATGGTTGTTTACTTGTTAGGCCTGCCACGTCTGCAGGTGGATGTACCACGCAGGTTTTTGTTACTGACACCTCTTCAGAGCAATAACATCATGCCACATAGGTGGTTGTTTACCAGGTATGCCTGCCACATCTGCAGGGGAGGTACCACGCGACAATTGTTACTGACACATTTTCAGAGCTATAACGTTACGACACACAGGTGGTTTCTTTACCCATTATGCCTGCCACGTCTGCAGGGGGAGGTACCACACAGCTTATTGTTACTGACACGTCTTCAGAGCAATAACATTACGCCACACAGGTGGTTGTTTTCCCGTTATGCCTGCCACGTCTGCAGGGGGAGGCTCCATGCAGGTTATCGTTACTGACACGTCTTCAGAGCAATAACATCACGACACATAGGTGGCTGCTTACCTATTATGCCTGCCACCTCTGCAGGGGGAGTTGCCATGCAGGTTATTGTTACTGACACTTCTTCAGAGCAACATTCCAAATTAGGTTTGTTACCCTTCATGCCTGCCACGTCCGCAGGGTAAGGCTCACGCGGGTCCACACTACTGACACAGTCGCAAGGCAATAGACCACAGGTGAGCAAAAGCTACTCGCCACACACATGGGGTCACCACGACAACACGTCTGCCAGGGGATACACCACACAGGTTGTCACCAACATGTTTCCAGCAGAGTCCATTCACACGGTCCACGGCCCTATTAGCGCCTGCTTCACCGGCATTATCATTTGCACAATTGTCCAGCTTGTGGGCACGACTGCTCAGGCACAGAGCGGTAGTGTCTGCAGGTACATTTGGGTAGGCAAATTACAGACAGGATAGCTAGTGGGTCACTCGCAGTGGGACACCATTCATGAGGTGGTGTTAGGATTGGGGCATTGGGTTAGCTTAGTTTTCAGGTAAGGTGCTCAGATATTGTTTGATCTACAGGAAATTAGGCTGTTCAACGCCAAGGGTAATCGGGGGGTGGTGGTTGTGTCTATATGCTAACAGTTATATATTTGGCCACTTATTAGCAGGAACATGATAGGATTCATCAGGCCTGATGGGTCACAGTGTTTCACTCCTGCACTGATATTAGGCAGCATGCTACAGCGGACATCGGCTGGGGGTTTGGCCTGACCTTGCTCAAGTGCCAACTCTGGTTTCGGTCAGGGGTGGGCATGACTACAATGCTCTTCAGTTTCCAGGCATCGATTCCTCGGCCAGTCAGTTCGCTTCACCAATTCCATCTCAATATCAGAGCTTTATCTTGGTCAGCGCTAGGGTAGGGGCTTTAGTCCTTGATTACATTTAATTCCCTACTAGATTTACTTTTTGCCCTCTTAAGGTATGGCCTCCGTCGCGGTCATTGGGCACATCTCAGACCGATAGGTTAAGTCATAATGTGTACATAACAAGTAAGTATATATCATTATCACGAGTACGAATGTGTAAGCCCCGATCACAAGTGTGAAGCCTAGTTAGGCTGTATTTGTGAGAGGGGCGGTAACATCTCCACCCCCTCGCACGTCAGGCGGCACGTAGGGTTGTGGGCGGGGGCAGGGGTATATAACGTCCCTACCTCCTGTCAGTGGGCCGTTCCTGACGTTTGCGGACCCCTCCCAACCCTCCCTTTCTTTTTCCTCTTTTATTCTTCATTTCATCCATTACAGGGCATGCCCTCTTAAGGTATGGCCTCCGTCGCGGTCATTGGGCACATCTCAGACCGATAGGTTAAGTCATAATGTGTACATAACAAGTAAGTATATATCATTATCACGAGTACGAATGTGTAAGCCCCGATCACAAATAGTTTTTATCAGTATCCTTTTTCATGGGGCCAATTTAAAAAAAAAACTGCTTCTTGCAGTTCACTTTTCGGTAAAAATGACATGTTATCTTTATTATGTAGGTCCATACGATTAAACTAATTCCAGATTTATATAGGTCTTTATTTTTATTTTACTACTTTAAAAAATAACTTTTTGTACGAAAATTTGTGCTTAGTTTTAATTGCATACATTATTTAGTGTTTTATAGCACAGTATTCATCAGTGCTATTGGCGCTCCACATATACAGGCTGCTGATGCTGCCTGCATTCCTGAATTGCCAATTGGACAACAAAGAGGCTGGTAGAAATTCTTCAGCCATCATCACAGCTGAACGGCACCCTGCGATTACCCATGGCACCCTGGTTATCCTATCCTGTATGACACAGTGCTGCTTAGCTGGTGTTTTGGAGTTATGCAGTGTTTTATTCCCATCTGATACATCCCTGAATTGATCAGATGGGCTTGTATAATTATAATGCGCGAAAGGTATGAAGGTATGGTTGGGCTTATCTGGTAAGAGGGTGTAAATAACTTATATCTATGCAATACCTGCTCCATCATTTCCTTCTGATATAGATCCAAAAGAAGTCACACGGTATGTATCTTGCATGTGGTTTATACTCAAGTGTGAGCCGATACGCGTGCAGTAATGCCCAGCTATGTTAAGCTGAATAAACCACATGCAACATACTTGCCGTGTGCCGAGACTTCTTTACTATCTACTGCAACCGTGCACCAGATCACCCGCTGTGCCAACTGCTTCTTTCTGTTCCTTTTGATATAGTCAGGCTCGCAAGATCCTGCTGACTACTAGAGATGAGCGAATTTTTGAAAAATGTTATTTGTCCGATTCGGCGAATTTTGAAAAAAAAAAAAATCAATCCAAAACGAATAAATTCTTGGTGAATTTTTATTAGTAATGTTTTTTAATAATGTGTTTAATAAAGTGTGTGTGTTTCACTTTTTTTTCTCTATTTTTTATTTTATTTTTTTGGGTAGGTTGGGATTGGGAGTAGTAGTACCTGTGCTAATAGTCAGATTGCCCCAGGTGTCACTCCTGACACCCACTGCGATCGTTCTGTATAATGTATAGATGCGGGCGGCTTTCTTGCATCTAGATAGGACGATTGCTTTGGGTGTCAGGAGTGACTCATGCTGTGATCTCTCCTCAACTGCAAGTACTACTGCTCCCAACATGTAGCACACTCTGCTCCATGTTGGGAGCTGTAGTACCTGCATTAATAGACAGATCGCAGCAGGTGTCACTTCTGACACCCGATGCGATCGTCCTGTATAATGTAGCGATGCAGCCGGCTGGCCACTCTTCTCTGGTACCAATGTTGTATGAGTATGTGCCATATATATACCTATTATTCATATTTTTTACAGAGAGTTGTGATTGGCTGGAACCATCTGGCCAATCATAGCTCTCTGCGGGAAATATGAAAAAGTGAGGTGAATTCTGTTGACATCACTGACTGGCCAGATTAGAGTGCAGAGATGCGAGAAATCCGTTCCATCTCCGCTCCATCTCCGCTCCAGATGGAGAAATCCACTCCATCTCTGCAATAGAAAGGACAATCGCATCGGATGTCTATTAGTACAGGTACTACAGCTCCCATCATGGAACAGTCTGTTCCATGCTGGGAGTAGTAGAACTGCCTAAAAATGTACAAAATAGAGAAAAAAAAGTGAAACACACTTACACACACTTAATTAAACACAATATTAAAATACATTACTAATAAAAAAAAATGTAAATGGCTCCTTTCTACATTTTTATTATTGTCGGCTACATTTTTAGGTCCCTTCCCGCCCACATAAATTGATCCCTGTTTAAAAATTAACATTAACATTTTTTTTTTTTTGTCTTTCAATTTTTGGGAGCGGGCACGGACCAGTAAATTCAGCGCTCAATATTAGTGCATTTCATAATTTTTTTTTCTAGTTTTCATTCTAAATCATAATTCTTATTTATTTTCACTTAACTTCTTTAGCCTTCACTTAATTTTTTGGGCATTTAGATGTGCTGTCATGAATAATTGCGGGGTCAGAGACGAGCCGAGGACAGGGATATCAGTAATATGTATAATATAGTAGGCAAAAAAAAGGCTAAGTTTCCCTAATTTACCAAAAATCCATAAATTTACAGAGGTCTTCTATCAGAAATCAAAGATACTTCAAATTGTAATTTGCGGAGGTAGATGGCTGGGACAATAATATATGTATGTATTTAATGTAATTTAATCATGTATGTATTTAATGTAATGTAATCATTGTAATTAATAATTACAATTACATTGTCCTTCACAATTACACAATTACAATTACATTGTCCTTCACAATTACATTAAATACATACATACATTATTGACCTGACCATCTGCCTCCGCAAATTACAATTTGAAGTATCTTTGATTTCTGATAGACCTCTGTAAAATCATGGATTTTTGGTAAATTAAGGAAACTCAGCTTTTTTTTTGCCTACTGTATTATACATATTACTGATGTCCCTATCCTCATCTCATCTCTGACCCAACAATTATTCATGGCAGCACATCAAAATGCCAGAAAAAAATTTAATAAATGGGGCTAAAAAAAGTTAAGTGAAAATAAAAAAATGTGGATTGAGAACAAAAACTAGAAAAAAATAATGATGAAATGCACTCCTCATTCATTTTTAATATTGAATATTGAAATAACTGAATTTTCTGGTCCCTGCCGGCTCCTGAAAATTAAAACACACAAAAAAAAATAAAAAATTTTTAAACAGGGATCAATTTATGTGGGATCTAAAAATGTAGCCGTCAATAATAAAAATGTAGAAAGGGGCCATATTAAATGTAAAAATAATATATTTTTTATACCATATTTTTAATATTTTTTTTATTAGTAATGTATTTTAATATTGTGTTTAATAAAATGTGTGTTTCACTTTTTTTTCTCTATATTGTTTTTAAGTTTTTTAGGTAGTACTACAACTCCCAGCATAGAACAGACTGTTCCATGATGGGAGCTGCAGTACCTGTACTCATAGACAGATCGCCCCGGGTGTCACTCCTGACACCCGATGCGATTGTCCTTTCTATTGCAGAGATGGAGCGGCTTTCTCCTGCGCTCGCATCACTGCACTATACCTTGGCTGGCCAGTGATGTGAATAGAATTAACATCACTCATTCATATTTCCCGCAGAGAGCTGTGATTGGCCAGATGGTTCCAGCCAATCACAGCTCTCTGCGGGAAATATGAATGATAGGTATATATACAGCATATACTCATTCTACAGTGGGACCAGATAAGAGCAGCCGGCTGTCCGCATCTATACATTATACAGGACGATCGCATCATGTGTCAGAAGTGACACCCGCTGCGATCTGTCTATTAATGCAGGTACTACAGCTCCCAGCATGGAGCAAAGTGTGCTCCATGTTGGGAGCAGTAGTACCTGCAGTTAAGGACAGATCACCACAGGTGTCACTCTTGACACCCTATACGATCGTCCTATCTATTGCAGAGATGTGAGCGCAGGAGAAAGCAGCTCGCATCTACAGTACACATTATACAGGACGATCGCAGGGGTGTGGCTAATGAAGAAATTCGTTATTTCGAATCAAGTCGAAGTTCGGATTTGGTCCAAAATTCGGAATGAATTTGACTTCGTCCAATTCGATTCGCTCATCTCTACTGACTACATCAGAAGGAAGCGAGGGGAGTGTGCACTGCCCGAATGGAAGTTATTTGCGCTCCGTTCCCATGATAAGCTCAACTATATCTTAGTGTAATATAATTATGCAGGCCCATCTGATGGATTCAGGATCTGTCAGATGGAAATAAAACATCCTATAACTCCGGAATACCCGCTAAGCAGCACTGTATCATACAGGATTGGCTTAGATACGCCAGCTGTGCAGACAGTATCACACAGTGAGCCAATGTCTCCAATTTTGCATATCTTAGCCTGTAATGTGTGATACTAACACAGTGTCAAACAGGATAGGCTTAGATATAACGGATAAGTTACACCATCTTGTTTGATGCTGTATTAGCGAGTCGGTGTATCTAAGCCCCCAGATAGTATCATGCATGACAGGCTTTGATATATATTCCAAAATACCAAGGGCTATAAGTAACATTATTAGAATCATCATGGGATTAGGTACATGACCTCAGGGACTCAGGACCAGTTATCAGATTAAATGCATGTGTATAGAAGTAATGTATCAAACATGATATGCTTAGCTACACTTGCCCAATAGAAAGCATCAGATATTCTAGACATAGATACAACTGCTCAGTAGGCAACATCACAAATGAAAGGCTTAGAAACACTGAAGAAACTATGCAGACCCCAAAATGTACCCCTGCTGGTGATAAGAGGCTGTAACTGGGGTGCACACAGACCTGGAATCCATGCACACACAAGCTTGGATACTGGGATGTGTGTCCTGTGCGTACACAGCAGGCATAACTGCCAATCTCACAGGAGCTGTTTCCATGGTAGTAATGAAATAATGACTGAATTTACAACCCTAATGCTTTCATAGGTCATTTAAATCATGTTTGATCGTATTTACTTCCTCCCTACTGGAATATACTTTTTGGTGACAGGTCGCTGGATATAACTTTAATCACTTATATGGTATACAGATCCTGTGTGCAGTTGATACAGTTTCTACCACTACATATGCACTATATGGGGGAATACTGGTCTGTGTACAGTGTTTTATTTCATAATAGCATGGTGCATCAGTCCGTGCCCGAGCACTGAATGTGATGGTAATGTGTGTTCCTGGTGCTTAACTAAAACTAAGATGGCATTTCAGTCAAAAGACTACTATTATGGGGGACCATGGGTCTCATGTACACTGGGTGTTCTGTTTAAATTTAGGTGAAAAAGTCTCATATCTATCTATCTCATATCTATCTATCTCTATATATGTACCCTATATGACTATAAGGCTAGGGTCACACGAACGTTGTCTTTCGTCCCACTTTTCTCCCGTCACTGCCTCCGAAATGGACCATACTACACACAAATGCAAACTGATGTAAAGAGATGCCATTTAATGGCATCCCTGTGCATCAGTTTTTTATCTGTTAGTATGAAAACTCAGCTGCCTACAGAATTCCGCAGCCGGGACTACTACTACTCCCATCATGGAACAGACTTGTTTCCATGATGGGAGTAGTAGTTCTTGGCTGCGGGAGTCTGCAGGTGGCTGGAGAGGCTACATTTGTGCTTGTACTGCTACCCCCATCATGGAACAGTCTGTTCCTTGTTGGGGGTAGTAGTACAGAGACTGTGGGATTGATCGCACCAGGTCTCATTTCTGAGACCTGATGCGATTAGAAGTTATTAACTAGGGGAGTGGGCGGCATGCTCCGCTCCCCTGCGATGTATATACTGTGTCTTTACTTTCATTTTCAAATACCCCGCTGGGAGCCCTGAATGGTCAGCACCGAGTTGCCATTCAGGGCTCCCAGCGGGTGTTTTTAAACTTCTACTGTGCATAATCACATATTTATTTCCCCCTGACTGTCATATTAATAATTTATTCCCCCTGACTGTTCATATTAATCATTTATTCCTTCCAACTGTGCATATTAATAATTTATTCCCCCTGACTGTGCATAAATTCTTCCCCCGCTGCCTGCTCCTCATCTTCTAACGCTATCACAGCGCACACACCGGGGACATGTCACTCCATTCCCCGCTGGTCATCTCTGTCGGGTACGGAAATGAGCAGCGGGGAATGGACTTACATGTCCCCACTGCTCATCTCCGTACCTGACAGAGATGAGCAGCGGGGAATGGAGTGACATGTCCCTGCTGTGTGTTGTCATTATGCTCCATTTCCCGCCGCTGTACCTTACATGCCCCTGCTGCTGCCCGTTCTCTTCCCCCGCTGCCCGCTCCTCCTCTTCTAGCGCTACCAGAGCGCACAGCGGGTACATGTCAGTCTATTCCTCGCTGCTCATCCCCTTCGGGTACAGAGATGAGCAGGGTGAATGGACTGACATGTCCCCGCTGTGGGCTGTGATAGCGCTAAAAGATGAGGAGCGGGCAGTGGAGGAATGAATTTATGCACAGTCTGGGGGACTAAATTATTAATATGGACAGTCAGGGGGGGGGTGGGGATGGGAAAGAATTATTAATATGCACAGTCGGGGGGAATAAATGATTAATATGGACATTCGGGGGAAATATATTGGGATTAAGCACAGTGCAAGTTTAAAAACCCCAACGGGAGCCCTGAATGGCCGGCACCAAGTGGGTATACCCGACGGGTATTTGAAAATGAAAACAAAGACACAGTATATACATCGCAGGGGAGCAGAGCATGCCTTCCGCTCCCCTGGTTAATAACTTCTGATTGCATCAGGTCTCAGAAGTGAGACCCAGTGCAATCAAACCCTCAGCCCCTTTAATAGTACTCTGTTCAATGATGGGGGTAGTAGTACAAGCACTAATGTAGTCTCCCCAGCCACCCGCAGACTCCTGCAGCTGGGGGAACTACTACCCCCATCATGTAAACAAGTCTGTTCCGTGATGGGAGTAGTAGTAGTCCCGCAGCACTGCAGGAGTCCACTGATTTCACCTGAAGTAAAAATGGATGAAAAACGGATTGAAAAAAAAAAAAAACAGATGCAAACAGATGACATTAAAGGCTCATCCGTTTCCCGTAGACTTCAATGTTAAATTTGTTGAATTCGTTCCTGTACTTCCAGTACTTATCAGCTGCTGTATGCTCCACTGGAAGTTGTATTTCTTTCTGGAGTTCTTTTTAGTCTGACCACAGTGCTCTCTGCTGACACCTCTGCCCATGTCAGGAACTGTCCACAGTTCAAGCAAATCCCATTGCAAACCTCTCCTGCTCTGGACAGTTTCCGACATGGACCGAAGTGTCAGCAGAGAGCACTATGGTCAAACTGAAAAGAACTCCAGAAAGAAATACAACTTCCTCTGTAGCATACAGCAGCTGATAAGAACTGGAAGAATAATTTTTTTTAAATAGAAGTAATTTACAAATCTATATATATATATATATATATATATATATATATATATATATATATATATTCCACTGGAATACCCCTTTAAAAACTGCATTTTTGTGTTAAAAGCCAGAATTGGATTTAAATGGAATGGGAAAATAAAGACGTGGAGTACTTATAACTCTACTCCCTGATGTGTCCACTTTTGCCTCGGGCTCAAAAAAAAACAAAAACTGGACTAGCCAGCTTTAGGCTGCATTCACATCACAATTGCATCCTATGCTGGATCCGGCTGGGGGACAGGAAGACCGGACGCTCCGTACCCCAGCCGGACCTGGCCCCATACTTATTCATTCAAATGAGCTGACTGGAATCACACAATGACTCCGGTCGGCTCATTTTTGCCCTGTATTCGTTTTTTTGACCGGACCTAAAACCGTATTATACTAAAAAATGAGCCGTCCCCCATTAAAGTGAATGGGTTTCAGCGCCAGTCCGGCTGGGGTATAGGAGCGCCCGGTTTTCCCATCTCCCTGCTGGATCTGGCAGCCGTAGGCTGCAATTGTGATGGGAATTCATCCTAACAGACATTGGATACAACTTAGTGCTAGAAAATAAGAAAGAATTGAAAAACAGAGCCCTCCCTTTCACATTTTGAAAAATAAAATATAAATGATATAAGAATGACATAAAAATTAATTCCTATGTATCACAGAAAAAAACAAACAAAAAATATTTGAACAACCAAACGAGAAGTGACTTTGGTTAAAGTCTAAAACAGTCCAGTAAACCTCAATGGTTCATTTTTCTCCATCTTATTATACTCTTTTTTTTTTTTTACTTATTTCATAAGGATATATAAATAATTTTGTTATTCCCTTTTTTAGCGGCGAATGAACGGGAGAAATAGTGCATGCACTAATTCTCCCTTTACTATGGCCCATGACAAAATAATGGCCGTTATTAACCCCTTAAGGACCAGGCCATTTTACACCTTAGGACCAGAGCGTTTTTTGAACATCTGACCACTGTCACTTTAAACATTAATAACTCTGGGATGCTTTTACCTATCATTCTGATTCCGAGATTGTTTTTTCGTGACATATTCTACTTTATGTTATTGGTAACATTTTGTCGATACTTACATAGTTTCTTAGTGAAAAATTCCAAAATTTGATGAAAAAATTTAAAATTTTGCATTTTTCTAACTTTGAAGCTCTCTGCTTGTAAGGAAAATGGATATTCCAATTTTTTTTTTTTTATTCACATATACAATATGTCCACTTTATGTTTGCATCATAAAATTGATGTGTTTTTACTTTTGGAAGACACCAGAGGGCTTCAAAGTTCAGCATCAATTTTCCAATTTTTCACAACATTTCCAAAATCACAATTTTTCAGGGACCAGTTCAGGTTTGAAATGGATTTGAAGGGTCTTCATCTTAGAAATACCCCACAAATGACCCCATTATAAAAACTGCACCCCCCAAAG
This sequence comes from Hyla sarda, assembly GCF_029499605.1. NCBI lineage: Eukaryota > Metazoa > Chordata > Amphibia > Anura > Hylidae > Hyla > Hyla sarda. The sequence continues at coordinate 28,290,945 of NC_079192.1, read as the reverse complement.
TATTCAAAATGACATTCATTCAGCATTTTAACCCTTTAGGTGTTTCACAGGAATAACAGCAAAGTGAAGGAGAAAATTCACAATCTTCATTTTTTACACTTGCATGTTCTTGTAGACCCAATTTTTCAATTTTTACAAGGGGTAAAAGGAGAAAATGTATACTTATATTTGTAGCCCAATTTCTCTCGAGTAAGCACATACCTCATATGTCTATGTAAAGTGTTCGGCGGGCGCAGTAGAGGGCTCAGAAGCGAAGGAGCGACAAGGGGATTTTGGAGAGTACGTTTTTCTGAAATGGTTTTTGGGGGGCATGTTGCATTTAGGAAGCCCCTATGGTGCCAGAACAGGAAAAAAAAACACATGGCATACCATTTTGGAAATTAGACCCCTTGAGGAAAGTAACAAGGAATAAAGTGAGCCTTAATACCCCACAGGTGTTTCACGACTTTTGCATATGTAAAAAAAGAAAAAGAAAATTTCACTAAAATGTGTTTCCCCCCAAATTTCACATTTATGCAAGGGTTAATATCAGAAAATACCCCCCAAAATATCCTCCCATTCTCTCCGGACTTCCAGGGGCCGGGCAGGGCGGGAGGAAGTAACCGCCCCCCCCCCCTGCGATTGGTCGGTTAGCTAACCGACGGATCACAGGGGATAGGAGGAGGTGGCAGGCTTGCCACCTCGCTCCTAGCCTCCAGCATGGTCCTTGCTGTCTGTGACAACCGGGATCATGCAAAATTACCGGGCGGTCGGGTCCCAGAGGCCCGATCAGCCCGGTATTGCCGCAGATCGCAAGGGCGATTTCCCTTGCGATTTGCGGCGATCGCCGACATGGCCCCCCTCGGCGTTTGCCCTGGATGCCTGCTGAAGCATTTCAGCAGGCATCCGCTTCCGATCTCTGCCCGGAGAGCGGCAGGGACCGGAAAACGCCATGACGTCCTGGGACGTCATTGGTCCTTAAGGCCCAGGGTGCCATGACGCCCCAGGACGTCATTGGTCCTTAAGTAGTTAATGACTGGCGATAACGGTAAAACGTCTATTAGAAAAATCCCATAGACTATAATGGGATTTTCTAACGGCTGTTAGTGGTTGAGTACCGGTCGTATAACTGCAGATTTCATAATGGGCGTTCATAACGGAACTTGTTTTACAGGGTGAAAGCACCCTATGGCTAGGTTTCCACTTGTTTTTTTTCTGGCAGTTTTTGGATATCTGCCACTGCAGTTTTTGAGCCAAAGCCAGAAATGTATTCAAAGGGAATAGGACATATAAAGGAAGGACTTACACTTCTCCTCCCTTATGGATCCACTTCTGAATTTGGCTCAAAAACTGCAGTGGCAGTATTCCAAAAACTGTTAGAAAAAAAAACAAGTGGAAACCTAGCCTTAGAGATGAGCAAATCTACTAAGATTAATTTTGGCTCCAATTTGTTTTGGATTCAGATCCCGATTTGGGTTGACCACGCAAAATGTGTGAGTGACCAGGGACTCTTCTCATAGGCAGACGCCCTGCCTACTGTACAGTATACTGAGCACCTGGCTCGGCCCAGCCAATCTATTTAGTGGAAGTTATGATGCATACAGCATCATTTCTTACCTCTGGGCAGGTCAGTGTTACAGGAGCATTGACAAAATTAATCCCAAAAGGTATGAATTTTTGTAAAATTCTGACTAAATCCTATTAGTGCCAAATTAATTAGCGTATCTCTAAGGTTAACTAGAAATAACCATTGACAACTAAAAAATACTCACAGTGTTTGGGCATAGGACCCAATAAAACTGGACAGCATTAGAAGACCCACAACCTTCCACTCCATGATGCCATCAGAGACTGCAGCGAATGTGGGAATTTATATGGCATGTTGACCTCAGGGTAAGAACACTGTCCAAACAATTATTTTGTTCAGTAAATAGAATGACTGGGGGGAGTTTCAGTTTGCTGTGGGGTCAGTACAAGAGTCCTGTGTTCATGCAGTTTCCCGTTAACTCAGTGTGCAGTAGGCTCCACAGGCTATTAGGAATGTCCTTCAGCTTAATGGTTATCTTATCATCACCTGGATTTACAAATATTGTGTCAGACTTCTTTTTCTAGTTTGAGTATTTTGGTAAATCAGTGTAGTAATGTCTTGAATTTATTTCGGTTCCTAATCAGGAGTACAAAATCAAGCAGTGCAGAGGCAATAAGAGTATTCCAGTATCAGAAAATTGTATTTAACTCCTTAACCCCTTAAGGACGCAGGACGTAAATGTACGTCCTGGTGAGGTGGTACTTAACGCACCAGGACGTACATTTACGTCCTAAGCATAACCGCGGGCATCGGAGCGATGCCCGTGTCATGCGTGGCTGATCCCGGCTGCTGATCGCAGCCAGGGACCCGCCGGCAATGGCCGACGCCCGCGATCTCGCGGGCGTCCGCCATTAACCCCTCAGGTGCCGGGATCAATACAGATCCCGGCATCTGCGGGAGTTCGCGATTTAAATGAACGATCGGATCGCTCGCAGCGCTGCTGCGGGGATCCGATCATTCATAACGCCGCACGGAGGTCCCCTCTCCTTCCTCCGTGCGGCTCCCGGCGTCTCCTGCTCTGGTCTGTGATCGAGCAGACCAGAGCAGGAGATGACCGATAATACTGATCTGTTCTATGTCCTATACATAGAACAGATCAGTATTAGCAATCATGGTATTGCTATGAATAGTCCCCTATGGGGACTATTCAAGTGTAAAAAAAAATGTAAAAAAATGTGAAAAATCCCCTCCCCCAATAAAAAAGTAAAATGTCCGTTTTTTCCTATTTTACCCCCAAAAAGCGTAAAAATTTTTTTTATAGACATATTGGGTATCACCGCGTGCGTAAATGTCCGAACTATTAAAATAAAATGTTAATGATCCCGTACGGTGAACGGCGTGAACGAAAAAAAATAAAAAAAGTCAAAAATTCCTACTTTTTTAATACATTTTATTAAAAAAAAAATTATAAAAAGTGTATTAAAAGTTTTTTATATGCAAATGTGGTATCAAAAAAAAGTACAGATCATGGCGCAAAAAATGAGCCCCCATACCGCCACTTATACGGAAAAATAAAAAAGTTAGAGGTCATCAAAATAAAGGGATTATAAACGCACTAATTTGGTTAAAAAGTTTGTGATTTTTTTTAAGTGCAACAATAATATAAAAGTATATAATAATGGGTATCATTTTAATCGTATTGACCCTCAGAATAAAGAACACATGTCATTTTTACCATAAATTGTACGGCGTGAAAACAAAACCTTCCAAAATTAGCAAAATTGCGTTTTTCGTTTTAATTTCCCCACAAAAATAGTGTTTTTTGGTTGCGCCATACATTTTATGATATAATGAGTGATGTCATTACAAAGGAAAACTGGTCGCGCAAAAAACAAGCCCTCATACTAGTCTGTGGATGAAAATATAAAAAAGTTATGATTTTTAGAAGGCGAGGAGGAAAAAATGAAAACGTAAAAATTAAATTGTCTGAGTCCTTAAGGCCAAAATGGGCTGAGTCCTTAAGGGGTTAAAGGGATACTCCGGTGGAAAACTTTTTTTTTTTTTTTTTTTAATGAACTGGTGCCAGAAAGTTAAACAGATTTGTAAATTACTTCTATTAAAAATCTTAATCCTTTCAGTACTTTTTAGCAACTGTTTGCTACAGAGGAAAATCTTTATTTTTTGAATTTCTTTTTTGTGTTGTCCACATTGCTCTCTGCTGACACCTCTATCCATGTCAGGAACTGTCCAGAGCAGTTAGTGTTAGTGAGTGTTAGCAGAGAGTACTGTGGTCAGACAGAAAAGAACTATACAACTTCCTGTTAAGTACTAAAAGGATTAAGATTGTTTAATAGAAGTAATTTACAAATCTGTTTAACTTTCTGGAACCAGTTCATTAAAAAAAAAAAAAAAAAGTTTTCCACCGGAGTTTCCCTTTAACCCCTTAAGGACCGGAGGTTTTTCCGTTTTTGCATTTTCGTTTTTTGCTCCTTGCCTTTAAAAAATCATAACTCTTTCAAATTTACACCTAAAAATCCATATGATGGCTTATTTTTTGCGCCACCAATTCTACTTTGTAATGACGTCAGTCATTTTGCCCAAAAATCTATGGTGAAGCGGGAAAAAAAAATCATTGTGCGACAAAATTTTAAAAAAAACGCTGTTTTGTAAGTTTTGGGGGCTTCCGTTTCTACGTAGTACATTTTTCGGTAAAAATGACACCTGATATGTATTCTGTAGGTCCATACGATTAAAATGATACCCTACTTATATAGGTTTGATTTTGTCGGACTTCTGGAAAAAATCATAACTACATGCAGGAAAATTAATACGTTTAAAATTGTCATCTTCTGACCCCTATAACTTTTTTATTTTTCCGTGTATGGGGCGGTATGAGGGCTCATTTTTTGCGCCGTGATCTGAAGTTTTTAACGGTACCATTTTTGCATTGATAGGACTTATTGATCGCTTTTTATTCATTTTTTCATGATATAAAAAGTGACCAAAAATGCACTATTTTGGACTTTGGAATTTTTTTGCGCGCACGCCATTGACCGTGCGGTTTAATTAACGATATATTTTTATAATTCGGACATTTCCGCACGCGGCGATACCATTTATGTTTATTTTTATTTTTATTTACACTGTGTTTTTTCTTTTATGGGAAAAGGGGGGTGATTCAAACTTTTAATAGGGAAGGGGTTAAATGATGTTTATTCACTTTTTTTTTGCACTTTTTTTTTGCAGTGTTATAGGTCCCATAGGGACCTATAACACTGCACACACTGATCTTTTACATTGATCACTGGTTTCTCATAAGAAACCAGTGATCGATGATTCTGCCGCATGACTGCTCATGCCTGGATCTCAGGCACTGAGCAGTCATTCGGCGATCGGACAGCGAGGAGGCAGGTAGGGGACCTCCCGCTGTCCTGTCAGCTGTTCGGGATGCCGCGATTTCACCGCGGCTATCCCGAACAGCCCACTGAGCTAGCCGGCATGCTTTCGGTTTCACTTTAGACGCGGCGTTCAACTTTGAACGCCGCGTCTAAAGGGTTAATAGCGCGCGGCACAGCGATCAATGCCGCGCGCTATTAGCCACGGGTCCCGGCCGTTGTTAGAGGCCGGGCCCGACCCGCTATGACGCGGGGCCACGCCGTGGCCCCGCGTTATAGATCGGGAGTGGACACATGACGTTCCAGTACGTCATGTGTCCTTAAGGGGTTAAGGACTCAGCCTATTTTGGCTTTAAGGACCATGCCAATTTTCGTTTTTGCACTTTCGTTTTTTCCTCCTCCCTTCTGAAAATCATGACAGTTTCAATTTTGCACCTACAGACCCATATAAGGGCTTGCTTTTTGTGTCACCGATTGTACATTGTAATAACATCCCTTATTTTATAACATAATCTGCGATGAAACAAAAAAAAAAAAAAGGATTTGTTGAAATAAAAAAAAAACACGCCATATATATGCACCAAAATTTGTATATTTATAATTGTCATCTTTCCATCCCTATAACTTTTTTATTTTTCCACATACGGGGCTATATGAGGGCTCAGTTTTGATGGGACTTTTTGATCGCTTTTTCTTAATTTTTAATAGTATATGAAGTGACCAAAAATGCACAAGTTTGGATGATTTTACCTATCTCGTTTTGGAATTTTTTTTTACTTGTACGCCATTGACCGTGCAGTTTAACTATCCTTATATTTTTATAATTTTGACATTTACGCACACGCCGATACCAGATATGTTTATTTTTTACTACATTATTTTAAAAATGGGAAATGGGAGGTGATTTCAACTTTTATTAGGGCAGGGGCTTTTTCACATTTATTAACTTTTTTTTTACACTATTTCTTTTTTTAGTCCCCATAGGGGGCTATACAATGCAATCTTTTGATTGCATACACGGATCAATGCTAAGCTTTGGCTCAGCAGTGATCAGTGTTATGTGTGCTTTGCTGCTCCAGCCTGCCAGGGCATCAATTGAATGGCAAAGAGGCTGGTAAGGGCCCTCCCAGCTGATCAGGACATTGCGATTTCACCACTGAGCTCCTGGATCATTTTTTTTTACATTTCAGATGCTGAAATCAACTTTGATTGCGGCATCTAAAGGGTTATTGCTGGGCATCCGACATTAACCCTGGGTCCTGGCTTCTGATAGCAGTCAGGACCCACCACGTATGAAGCACGCTCAGCTTGTAAGCATGCTTCAAACCATGGTAATGGGACCAGGGTCTACAGGTACAGAGTGTACCAATAAGGCCAGTGTCCTTAATGGGTTAAATCACCCCTAAATATGTAACTAATATAGTGTTATAAAAATTGCACTGGCTTTAGCAAGCTTTCGCATGATTCACCACTGACAGGAAGTTGTGTAGTCTAATTGTCAGTGTGGTGTAGTCTCCAGCTCCCTGGCTCCTCCCTCTGGAAACAACACATCATCCTCTGCTGTCTCAAGAGGCTGTCCTTGATCTTGTCTTTGACATCTGGCCCCACCGCCTGAGTGATGTTATCATTTCTGGCCAGCCCCTTATGCCATCTTCCTGTCATATACGCATATACATATGTAACCCCTGGGATTATTGTTGCATTACACTGTATTACTTGAATTTCCCACTAGACTAAAGCTGGGAGGTGGGGTTTTGTAACCATGTGGTTGCACGCATATTGGAAGATTTTTCAGTTTCAGCAAAGCAAGCAAGCAGAGAGGAAGCAGAGGAAGAAGCTTGCCAGGATCTGCCACAGTGGTAAACTACATACGGGGCAAAAATGAGCCGAACAGAGTCAGCGTTTCACTCCGGTCCGCTCACTGAAATTAATTACATACATTACACCCGGTTTTAGCTCCGGTTGATTCATTGAAATTAATTACATACGGGCTGCATATGGCAGGGATACAGGAGCGCCCGGTTTTAGCTCCGGTTGATTCATTGAAAGGAATTACATACGGGCTGCATATGGCAGGGATACAGGAGCGCCCGGTTTTAGCTCCCCCCAGCCGTATGCGGTCCCAGATGGCTGAAAACGTGATGTGAACCCAGCCTGAAAGAAAGAATATGGAGGCTAAGGGGGGTGAGGTGTAGAGGCTAAGGGCTTGTTCACATGGCCATTGTGCTTCGGTAAAGGAAGCTCCAGTGGAAGGACAGGAGTTGAGTGGAGAGAAAAAAATCTGTCCTATTTTTATTTTATTTTTTTAAATCTCCGCTCGATTCCTGTAAGACAGTGGACACGGGACAGACCCCATTCAAGTCAATCGGATCCGTCGGGACTTGGCAGTGTCAGTTGTGCTCCGATCCGTTTAGGGTCTATTCAGTGCAACAAAGGAGGAAAGGTGACATAGAAGTGTTACGCCGAGCGCTCCGGGTCCCCGCTCCTCCCCGGAGCGCTCGCTACACTCTCGCTCCCGCAGCGCCCCGGTCAGATCCACTGACCGGGTGCGCTGCGATTCCGCCTCCAGCCAGGATGCGATTCGCGATGCGGGTGGCGCCCGCTCGCGATGCGCACCCCGGCTCCCGTACCTGACTCGCTCTCCGTCGGTCCTGTCCCGGCGCGCGCAGCCCCGCTCCCTAGGGCGCGCGCGCGCCGGGTCTCTGCGATTTAAAGGGCCACTGCGCCGCTGATTGGCGCAGTGGTTCTAATCAGTGTGTTCACCTGTGCACTCCCTATGTATACCTCACTTCCCCTGCACTCCCTCGCCGGATCTTGTTGCCATTGTGCCAGTGAAAGCGTTCCCTTGTGTGTTCCTAGCCTGTGTTCCAGACCTCCTGCCGTTGCCCCTGACTACGATCCTTGCTGCCTGCCCCGACCTTCTGCTACGTCCGACCTTGCTTCTGTCTACTCCCTTGTACCGCGCCTATCTTCAGCAGTCAGAGAGGTTGAGCCGTTGCTAGTGGATACGACCTGGTCACTACCGCCGCAGCAAGACCATCCCGCTTTGCGGCGGGCTCTGGTGAATACCAGTAGTGACTTAGAACCGGTCCACTAGCACGGTCCACGCCAATCCCTCTCTGGCACAGAGGATCCACCTCCTGCCAGCCGGCATCGTGACAAGAAGCTAATGGGATGAGGGCATGGAGGCTGAGGAGAAAGTATATAAAAGCTAAGAGCGGTGAGGGCATGGAACAGTGTTACCCAACCCAGTGTTGCCTCAAGCTGTGGCAAAACTACAACTCCCAGCTTTCTTAGACAGACAAAGGCATGCTGGAAGTTGTAGTTTTGCAACAGCTGGAGGCAACACTGGGTTGGGTAACACTAACATGGAGGCTAAGGAGGGAAGACACAAGGCTATTGAGGGTGGGAAAGACATGGAGACTTTATAGTTCACCCCCTTCCTTCCCCCACATCTTTAAAACAGCAGATTAACTAAGGTGCTGTACTGTAGTATGTACTCACAATGAGCTCCTGCCCATCCCCCCTGTGTAGTGCTGTGGTGGCCCTGCCCTTTCAATGCTCCCCCTCTCCCATTACTGTTATTAGAATTAATTGACCTCTAATGCAATTGTCAACCACTTGCCTGAGCTTAACGATCCTCCTCCTGACACACAAAGCTTAAAGGGGCACTCCGGTGGAAAACTTTTTTTTTTTTTTCTTTTTAAATCAACTGGTGCCAGAAAGTTAAACAGATTTGTAAATTACTTCTATAAAAAAATCTTAATCCTTCCAGTACTTAATAGCTGCTGAATACTACAGAGGAAATTCTTTTCTTTTTGGAACACAGTGCTCTCTGCTGACATCACAAGCACAGTGCTCTCTGCTGACATCTCTGTCCATTTTAGGAACTATCCAGAGCAGCATATGTTTGCTATGGAGATTTTCTCCTACTCTGGACAGTTCTTAAAATGGTGTCAGCAGAGAGCTCTGTGTTCCAAAAAGAACTCCTCTGTAGTATTCAGCAGCTAATAAGTACTGGAAGGATTAATATTTTTTTATAGAAGTAATTTACAAATCTGCTTAACTTTCTGGCACCAGTTGATAAAAAAAAAAAAAAAAAAAAGGTTTCCACCGGGGTACCCCTTTAAGCTTTGTGTGTCAGGAGGAGGATCACTGAGCTCAGGCAAGTGGTTGACAATTTCATTAGAGGTCAATTAATTCTAATCACAGTAATAGGAGAGGGAGCATTGAAAGGGCAGGGGCTGAAGCCCCCTTTTGACTCTGTGTGTGCACATCCCTGGTTAGGGCAAAGATTAGGGTGGGCTTTTGGGTGGGTAAGGGAAACGTATATATCCCCAATGCCGTGTTTGACTCTGTGTAATACTATTCTGTGATATGTGATGCATGTTTTTTTTTCTTTTCTTCATGCAATATTATGTTAGTTCAAGTTAGGTAGTGTCAGTTTAATTAATATCTAAGATGTTCCCACATCTCAACCTGGACGTTGCCTTGCTGCCTAGGATGAGGCGACATGGATTGCCTGTACCGTTACATCACAGGCAGTACAGAGTTAAGCGTAAGGTGCTGGCTGTAGGTAGAGTTTTGAAGAGGATTGGTGGATCAGGAGGTTGTGAAGGGGCAGAGTGAAGTCTATTTAATCCCGTGATTGGCTTCCAGCCAGCCTCTTTGGGGAGTCACCAGCTGGGAAAGCAGCTTCCCACCCTCCCTACCTTTATTGTGTTTCTCTATGCTGCATTGTTCGTTTGTTCTTCTATTTGTTTAACCTCTTAAGGACGCAGGGCGTATGGATACGCCCTGCATCCCGAGTCCTTAAGGACGCAGGGCGTATCCATACGCCCGTGGGAATTCCGGTCCCCACCGCTAGCCGGTTGGGGACCGGAGCCGGATGCCTGCTGAAATCTTTCAGCAGGCATCCCGGCATATCGCCCAGGGGGGTCATTATGCCCCCCCATGTCGGCGATCGCCGCAGATCGCTGGACAATTCAGTCCAGCGATCTGCGGCGATTCCGGGTCAATCGGGTCTCCAGTGACCCGGTGACCCGGAATAACTGGCTGTTCGGGGCCGTCTCTGACGGCCCCGAACAGCCAGAGCCTGCAGGGGTGAGGTGGCACTGGTGCCACTTCACGATCGCCCTGATTCGTCGGCCGGATTACCGGACGACCAATCAGGGCGCCTGCTGCGGGTGTCGCTCCCGCACCCGCTCCGCCCCTCTTCCGGAGGGCGTGAGCGGGTGCGGGAAGACGACCCCGGGTGCTGGGGACCCCGATCCCCGGCGTCCATGTTGGGATCGGGGCCCCAGGAGCGATGGCCGCGGCGAGGGACTGACCTGTGATGAAGCAGCAGCAGGAGGTGAGTGACAGCCTCCTGTTGTTGCTTAGCAACAGCTCCCAGCATGCAAAAAGGGCATGCTGGGAGCTGTAGTTATGCAACAGCAGGAGGCAGACCACCACAACTCCCAGCATTCCCTTATGGGCATGCTGGGACTTATGGTTTTGCAACAGCTGGAGGCACATTTTTTCTATGGAAAAGTGTACCTTCAGCTGTTGTATAACTACAACTCCCAGCTTGCACAAACAGCTAAAGTGCATGCTGGGAGTTGTAGTGGTGCATCTGCTGGTTGCATAACTACAACTCCCAGCATGCCCGTTGGCTGTCGGTGACTGCTGAAGAGTTGTAGTTTTGCAACAGCTGAAGGCACACTGGTTGTGAAACTTAGTTTTTTTTTTTACCTAACTCATTGTTTCACGACCGGTGTGCCTCCAGCTGTTGCAAACTACAACTCCCAGCAGTCACCTTACACCATGCACCGTACATGCTGGGAGTTGTAGTTTTGCAACAGCTGGAGGCACACTGGTTTTGAAACACTGAGTAAGGTCACAAACTCCGTGATACACAACCAGTGTGCCTACAGCTGTTGCAAAACTAAAACTCTCAGCATGTACAGTCTCTCAGCGCATGCTGGGAGTTGTAGTTTTGCAACAGCTGGATGTTCCCCCCCCCCCCCCCCCCCAATGTGAACGTACAGGGTACACTCACATGGGCGGAGGATTACAGTAAGTATCGGGCTGCAAGTTTGAGCTGCAGCAAATTTTCTGCAACAGCTCAAACTGCCAGCGAGAAACTACTGTGAACCCCCGTCCGTGCGACTGTACCCTAAAAACACTACACTACACTACCACAAAAAATAAAATAAAAAGTAAAAAACACTACATATACACATACCCCTACACAGCCCCCCTCCCCTCCCCAATAAAAATGAAAAACGTCTGGTACGCCACGGTTTCCAAAACGGAGCCTCCAGCTGTTGCAAAACAACAACTCCTAGTATTGTCGGACAGCCGTTGACTGTCCAGGCATGCTGGGAGTTTTGCAACAGCTGGAGGCACCCTGTTTGGGAATCACTGGCGTAGAATACCCCTATGTCCACCCCTATGCAATCCCTAATTTGGGCCTCAAATGCGCATGGCGCTCTCACTTTGGAGCCCTGTCGTATTTCAAGGCAACAGTTAAGGGTCACATATGGGGTATCGCCGTACTCGGGAGAAATTGGGCTTCAAATTTTGGGGGGTATTTTCTGCTTTAACCCTTTGTATAAATGTAAATTTTTTGGGAAACCAAGCATTTTAGGTAAATTTTTTTTATTTTTTTTTACATATGCAAAAGTCGTGAAACACCTGTAGGGTATTAAGGTTCACTTAACCCCTTGTTACATTCCCCGAGGGCTCTAGTTTCCAAAATGGTATGCCATGTGGGGGTTTTTTGCGGTCCTGGCACCATAGGGGCTTCCTAAATGCGGCATGCCCCCAGAGCAAAATTTGCTTTCAAAAAGCCAAATGTGACTCCTTCTCTTCTGAGACCTGTAGTGCGCCAACAGAGCACTTTTCACCCCCATATGGGGTGTTTTCTGAATCGGGAGAAATTGGGCTTCAAATTTTGGGGGGTATTTTCTGCTTTAACCCTTTGTATAAATGTAATTTTTTTGGGAAACCAAGCATTTTAGGTAAATTTTTTTATTTTTTTTTACATATGCAAAAGTCGTGAAACACCTGTAGGGTATTAAGGTTCACTTTACCCCTTGTTACGTTCCCCGAGGGGTCTAGTTTCCAAAATGGTATGCCATGTGGTTTTTTTTTGCTGTCCTGGCACCATAGGGGCTTCCTAAATGCGGCATGCCCCCAGAGCAAAATTTCCTTCAAAAAAGCCAAATGTGACTCCTTCTCTTCTGAGACCTGTAGTGCGCCAGCAGAGCACTTTTCACCCCCATATGGGGTGTTTTCTGAATCGGGAGAAATTGGGCTTATAATTTTGGGGGGTATTTTCTGCTATTACCCTTTTTAAAAATGTAAAACTTTAGGGAAACCAAGCATTTTAGGTAAAAAAAATATATATATTTTTTACATATGCAAAAGTCGTGAATCACCTGTGGGGTATTAAGGTTCACATTACCCCTTGTTACATTCCCCGAGGGGTCTAGTTTCCAAAATGGTATGCCATGTGTTTTTTTTTTGCTGTTCTGGCACCATAGGGGCTTCCTAAAGGTGACATGCCCCCCAAAAACCATTTGACGCTCCTTCCCTTCTGAGCCCTCTTCTGCGCCCGCCGAACAATTAACATAGACATATGAGGTATGTGCTTACTCGAGAGAAATTGGGTTTCAAATACAAGTAAAAATTTTCTCCTTTTTACCCCTTGCAAAAATTCAAAAATTGGGTCTACAAGAACATGCGAGTGTAAAAAATGAAGATTGTGAATTTTCTCCTTCACTTTGCTGCTATTCCTGTGAAACCAGTAAAGGGTTAAAACGCTTACTGAATGTCATTTTGAATACTTTCGGGGGTGCAGTTTTTATAATGGGGTCATTTATGGGGTATTTCTAATATGAAGACCCTTCAAATCCACTTCAAACCTGAACTGGTCCCTGAAAAAAAGCGAGTTTCAAAATTTTGTGAAAAATTGGAAAATTGCTGCGGAACTTTGAAGCCCTCTGGTGTCTCCAAAAGTAAAAACTCATCAATTTTATGATGCAAATATAAAGTAGACATATTGTATATGTGAATTAAAAAAAAAATTATTTGGAATATCCATTTTCCTTACAAGCAGAGAGCTTCAAAGTTAGAAAAATGCAAAATTTTCAAATTTTTCATCAAATTTGGGGATTTTTCACCAAGAAAGGGTGCAAGTTACCAAAAAATTTTACCACTACGTTAAAGTAGAATATGTCACGAAAAAACAATCTCGGAATCAGAATGATAACTAAAAGCATTCCAGAGTTATTAATGTTTAAAGTGACAGTGGTCAGAATTGCAAAAAATGGCCGAGTCCTTAAGGTGAAAAAGGGCTCAGTCCTTAAGGGGTTAAAAGTAAAAATGATTAAAAAAAATTAATAAATTGAAGACCATACAGTGGAATGTTGTACCATTTTATTTCTGCAAATTGGTGGTATGGAGAAGCCTTTATTTAATTGTTTTTATGGAATTTGTATTGTGGAGTTGTTTGCACTTTGGGCGCCTCTTCTCTGATGTTGTTTTCTTTCAGGTTAAGTCACAGCGTGACAGAAGAGAAATGGGTATGATGAGCATAAGGAGAATAGTCCTTAGACCCCCATCATATCAGTGATAGCCGCAAATGGCCGATCAATTCAGATTTGCGGCAATTCCGGGTCAATCGGAATGAGGTGGCACTGGTACCCCCTCACGATCGTCCTGATTCAGGACTCCTGCTGTGAGGGTGTCCCTAATGGCACCCGCTCCTCACCTGTTCCGGAGGGCAAGAGCGGGTGCCAGGAGTCCTCACCTGAAGTTGTGGCCTCTGATCCCTGGCATCGGTGGCAGGATCGGGGCCCTAGGAGTGGAGTTGGCGGGGGCAGCAGGTGGATCCTCAGCAAGAGGTAAGGCTGACCTCCTGCTGTAGCTTAGCAACAACTCCCAGCAAGCACAAAAGGGCATGCTGGGAGTTGTTGTTATGCAACTGCAGAAGGCACAACTACAACTCCCAGCATGCCCTTTGGTAGTTGTTTGTGCATGCTGGGGGTTGTAGTTATGCAACAGCTGGAGGCACATTTTTGTGCCTCCAGCTGTTGCATAACTACAACCCCCAGCATGCACGGACAGCTAAAGGGCATGCTGGGAGTTTCAGTAGTATGCCTCCAGCTGCTGGCTAACTGCAAGTGCCAGCATGCCCTTCGGCTGTAAGTGCATGCTGAGAGTTGTAGTTTTGCAACAGCTGAAGGCACACTGGTTGCGAAACACAGATTTTGTTACCTAACTCAGTGTTTCGCAACCAGTGTGCCTCCAGCTGATGCAAACTACAACTCCCAGCGTGCACTGATAGACCGTACATGCTGGGAGCTGTATTTTTGCTACAGCTGGAGGCACACTGGTTGCGAAACACTGAGTACAAACTCTCAGTGTTTTGCTGCCAGTGTGCCTCCAGCTGTTGCATAACTTCAACCCCCAGCATGCACGGGCAGCCAAAGGACATGCTGGGAGTTTTAGTAGTATGCCTCCAGCTGTTGCATAACTACAAGTCCCAGCATGCCCTTTGACTGTCCGTGCATGCTGAGAGTTATAGCATTTTGCAACAGCTGAAAGCACACTGGTTGCAAAACACTGAGTTTGTTACTTAATTCAGTGTTTAGCAGCCAGTGACCCTCCAGCTGTTGCAAACTACAACTCCCAGCATGCACTGATAGATTGTACATGCTGGGAGTTGTAGTTTTGCAATGGCTGGAGGCACACTGGGTGCGAAATACTGAGTTAAGTAACAAACTCTTTGTCTTTCAACCATTGTGCCTCCAGCTGTTGCATAACTACAACCCCCAGCATGCACAGACTCCCAAGGGGTATGCTGGGAGTTGTAGTTTTGCAACAGCTGGAGGTTTGCGCCCCCCCCCCCATGCAGTGGTGTAGCTAGAAACCACAGGGCCCCGATGCGGAAAATTGTCCTGGGCCCCCCTACCCCCTGACGACTCGCTTTCCCAATCCCTGATGACCCCCTTACTCGGTCGCATCCCCCCCACCCCATCCTCAGTCTCCTCAAGCTCCTCATCATTCCACCCCCCCCCCTCCTCCTCCTCATTATCATCATTGCAATCCCAGGCTCCAGTTTCCTGCTCATTAATATTACACCACCCCCAGCACCCGGTCCTCGGTCTCCTTACCTTCCTGGAGATCGGCGGTGCAGTGGTGTGAAGATGAGGGGAAGGCTCCTGCTCGTGTCACTCCCACACTTCAACGCGGGGTCAGGGGCTTGGAGCAGACGTGCGTTCCTACGCGGTGCACGTCTACTCCCATGAGCCCCTGGAATGTCCGTCCGACCCGTAAATGATTTTTAAAGAGCCTGCAACGCAGGTAATTAAAAAAAAATGTGCTGGCAGCGGCGTGCCCGGGCCCTCGGGCCGTGCCCAAGGTCCCAGTCTGTTGCTACAGCATGTAGCATAGTGTAGGGCACCCCAGACTATGGGGCCGGGTCGCGATTGCCACCTCTTTAGCTACGCCACTGCCCCCATGTGTTTGCAGCTCAAACTCCCAGGTTGAAACTCACTGTAAACCCCCGCCCGTGTGAATTTACCCTAAAAACACTACACTAACACAAAATAAAAAGTGAAACACTACATATACACATACCCCTACACAGTTACCTCCCCCCCAATAAAAATGAAAAACATCTGATTTGGCACTGTTTCCAAACCGGAGCCTCCAGCTGTTTCAAAACAACAACTCCCAGTATTGCCGGACAGCCATTGACAGCTGGAGGCCCCCTGTTTGGCCGTAGGGTAAAAAAAGACCCCAAAATGTGTAATGCAATTTCTCCTGAGTACGAAAATACCCATTATGTGGGCGTAAAATGCTCTGTGGGCACACAACAGGGTTCAGGAGTGAGAGCGCACTATGTACATTTGAGGCCTAAATTGGTGATTTGCACAGGGGTGGCTGATTTTACAGTGGTTCTGACATAAATGCAAAAAAATAAATACCCACATGTGACCCCATTTTGGAAACTACGCCCCTCATGGAATGTAACAAGGAGTATAGTAAGCCTTAACACCCCACAAGTGTTTGACGATTTTCATTAAAGTTGGATGGGTAAATGGAAAGAAAAATTTCACTAAAATGCTGGTATTACCCAAAATTTTTCATTTTCACAAGGGAAAATAGGGGAAAAAACAAAACAAAATGTGTAACCCAATTTCTTCTAAAAACATTCCCCACATGTGGATGTAAAGTGCTCTGCGGGCGCACTACAATGCTCAGAAGAGAAGGAGTGCCATTGGGCTTTTGGAGAGAAAATTTGTCCAGAATTGAAGGCCACGTGTGTTTACAAAGCCCCCATGGTGCCAGAACAATGGACACCCCCCCCCCAATGGACACCCCATTTTGGAAACTATACCCCTCACGTAATGTAATAAGGAGTACAGTGAGCATTTACGCCCCACAGGTGTCTGACAGATTTTTTGAACAATGGTCTGTGAAAATGAAAAATTAAATTTTTCATTTGCACAGCCTACTGTTCCAAAAAATCTGTCAGACGCCAGTGGGGTGTAAATACTCACTGTACTCCTTATTACATTACGTGAGGGGTGTAGTTACCAAAATGGATTCACATGTTGTGGCACCACAGGGGGGCCTTTGTGAATGCACATTTCCCCCGACTTCCATTCCAAACAAATTCTCTCTCCAAAAGCTCAATGGCGCTCCTTCTCTTCTGAGCATTGTTATTTGCCCGCAGAGCACTTTACATCAACACATGGGGATTTACATTTTTTTCCTTCATTTTGCTGCTATTCCTGTGAAACACCTATCGGGTTAAAAAAACTTTCTGAATGTCATGTTGAATACTTTGAGGGGTGCAGTTTCTATAATGCGGTATTTCTCACAGAAAGCCCCTCAAATCTGCTTCAAACTTAATTTCGTGAAAATTTTGAAAATTGCTGCTATACTTTGAAGCCCTCTAATGTCTTCAAAAAGTAAAAACATGTGAACTTTATGATGCCAACAAAAAGTAGACATATTGTAAATGTGAATCAATATATAATTTATTTGAAATATACATTTTACTTACAAGCAGAAAGTTTCAACGTTAGACAAATGCAAAATTTTCAAAATTTTCATGAAATTTTCAAAATTTTCACCAAGAAAGGAGTAATCATGAAGTAATCATGAACATTTTCCAGTATGTTAAAGTAAAGTATGTCATGTAAAAGTATTCTTGGAATCAGATTAAAAGGTAAAAACATCTCAGAGTTATTCATGCATAACGTGATAGTGGTCAGAATTGCAAAAAAGGTCTTACCCCTTAAGGACCAGGCCAATTTTCACTGTAGGACCAGAGCGTTTTTTGCACATCTGACCACTTTCACTTTAAGCATTAATAACTCTGGGATGCTTTTACCTTTCATTCTGATTCCGAGACTGTTTTTTCGTGACATATTCTACTTTATGTTAGTGGTAAAATTTTTTCGATACTTGCATCATTTCTTGGTGAAAGATTCCAAAATTTGATGAAAAAATAGAAAATGTTGCAGTTTTCTAACTTTGAAGCTCTTTGCTTGTAAGGAAAATAGACATTCCAAATAAATTATATTTTTATTCACAAATACAATATGTCTACTTTATGTTTGCATTATAAAATTTGCATGTTTTTACTTTTGGAAGACATCAGAGGGCTTCAAAGTTCAGCAGCAATTTTCAAATTTTTCACAAAATTTTCAAAATCGGAATTTTTCATGGACCAGTTCAGGTTTGAAGTGGATTTGAAGGGCCTTCCTATTAGAAATCTCCCACAAATGACCCCATTAAAAAAACTGCACCCCTCAAAGTATTCAAAATGACATTCAGTAAGTGTGTTAACCCTTTAGGTGTTTCACAGGAATAACAGCAAAATAAAGGAGAAAATTCAAAATCTTCATTCTTTACACTCGCATGTTCTTGTAGACCCAGTTTTTGAAGTTTTTACAAGGGGTAAAAGGAGACAAATCCTCTCAAAATTTGTAACCCAATTTCTCTCGAGTAAGGAAATACCTCATATGTGTATGTCAAGTGTTCGGCGGGTGCAGTAGAGGGCTCAAAAGGGAAGGAGCGACAATGGGATTTCGGAGAGTGAGTTTTTCTGAAATGGTTTTTGGGGGGCATGTCACATTTAGGAAGCCCCTATGGTGCCAGAACAGCACAAAACCACCCACATGGCATACCATTTTGGAAACTACACCCCTCAAGGCACGTAACAAGGGGTCCAGTGAGCCTTAACACCCCACAGGTGTTTGATGACTTTTCGTTAAAGTGTAAATGGAAAAAAAAAATCACTTAAGTGCATTTTTCCCCTCCAAATTTAAAATTTTTCTAAAGGGTAAGGGGAGAAAATGCCCCCCAAAATATGTAACCCCATCTCTTCTGAGTATGGAAATACCCCATGTTGGGACGTAAAATGCTCTGCGGGCAAACCATAATGCTCAGAAGAGAAGGAGTCACATTTGGCTTTTTGAAAGCAAATTTTGCTGAAATGGTTTTTGGTGGGGCATGTTGCATTTAGGAAGCCCCTATGGTGCCAGAACAGCACAAAACCACCCACATGGCATACCATTTTGGAAACTACACCCCTCAAGGCACGTAACAAGGGGTCCAGTGAGCCTTAACACCCCACAGGTGTTTGATGACTTTTCGTTAAAGTGTAAATGGAAAAAAAAAATCACTTAAGTGCATTTTTCCCCTCCAAATTTAAAATTTTTCTAAAGGGTAAGGGGAGAAAATGCCCCCCAAAATATGTAACCCCATCTCTTCTGAGTATGGAAATACCCCATGTTGGGACGTAAAATGCTCTGCGGGCAAACCATAATGCTCAGAAGAGAAGGAGTCACATTTGGCTTTTTGAAAGCAAATTTTGCTGAAATGGTTTTTGGTGGGGCATGTTGCATTTAGGAAGCCCCTATGGTGCCAGAACAGCAAAAAAAAACACATGGCATTCCATTTTGGAAACTACACCCCTCAAGGAACGTAACAATGGGTACAGCGAGCCTTAAAGGACTGGGGGTTTTTCCGTTTTTGCATTTTCGTTTTTTGCTCCTTGCCTTTAAAAAATCATAACTCTTTCAATTTTGCACCTAAAAATCCATATGATGGCTTATTTTTTGCGCCACTAATTCTACTTTGTAATTACATCAGTCATTTTGCCCAAAAATCTACGGTGAAACGAAAAAAAAATCATTGTGCGACAAAATTGAAAAAAAAAACGCCGTTTTGTAACTTTTGGGGGCTTCCGTTTCTACATAGTACATTTTTCGGTAAAAATGACACCTTATCTTTATTCTGTAGGTCCATACAATTAAAATGATACCCTACTTATATAGGTTTAATTTTGTCGGACTTCTGGAAAAAATCATAACTACATGCAGGAAAATTAATACTGTCACGATGCCGGCTGGCAGGTGGTGGATCCTCTGTGCCAGAGAGGGATTGGCGTGGACCGTGCTAGTGGACCGGTTCTAAGCCACTACTGGTTTTCACCAGAGCCCGCCGCAAAGCGGGATGGTCTTGCTGCGGCGGTAGTGACCAGGTCGTATCCACTAGCAACGGCTCACCTCTCTGGCTGCTGAAGATAGGCGCGGTACAAGGGAGTAGGCAAAAGCAAGGTCGGACGTAGCAGAAGGTCGGGGCAGGCAGCAAGGATCGTAGTCAGGGGCAACGGCAGAAGGTCTGGAATCACAGGCAAGGAACACACAAGGAACGCTTTCACTGGCACTAAGGCAACAAGATCCGGCAAGGGAGTGCAAGGGAAGTGAGGTGATATAGGGAAGTGCACAGGTGTAAACACTAATTGGAACCACTGCGCCAATCAGCGGCGCAGTGGCCCTTTAAATCGCAAAGACCCGGCGCGCGCGCGCCCTAGGGAGCGGGGCCGCGCGCGCCGGGACAGAACTGACGGAGAGCGAGTCAGGTACGGGAGCCGGGGTGCGCATCGCGAGCGGGCGCTACCCGCATCGCGAATCGCACCCCGGCCGGAGGCAGTATCGCAGCGCCCCGGGTCCGTGGAACCGACCGGGGCGCTGCGGTGAGGAGAGTGTAGCGAGCGCTCCGGGGAGGAGCGGGGACCCGGAGCGCTCGGCGTAACAAATACGTTTAAAATTGTCATCTTCTGACCCCTATAACTTTTTTATTTTTCCGTGTATGGGGCAGTATGAGGGCTCATTTTTTGCGCCGTGATCTGAAGTTTTTAACGGTACCATTTTTGCATTGATAGGACTTATTGATCGCTTTTTATTCATTTTTAAATGATATAAAAAGTGACCAAAAATGCACTATTTTGGACTTTGGAATTTTTTTGCGCGCACGCCATTGACCGAGCGGTTTAATTAATGACATATTTTTATAATTCGGACATTTCTGCACGCGGTGATACCATATATGTTTATTTTAATTTTTATTTACACTGTTTTTTTTTTATTGGAAAAGGGGGGTGATTCAAACTTTTAATAGGGGAGGAGTTAAATGATCTTTATTCACTTTTTTTTTCCACTTTTTTTTTTGCAGTGTCATAGGTCCCATAGGGACCTATAACACTGCACACACTGATCTTCATCATTGATCACTGGTTTCTCATAGGAAACCAGTGATCGACGATTCTGCCGCATGACTGCTCATGCCTGGATCTCAGGTACTGAGCAGTCATTCGGCGATCGGACAGCGAGGAGGCAGAGAGGGCCCTCCCGCTGTCCTGTAAGCTGTTCTGGATGCCGCGATTAGCCGCGGCTATCCCGAACAGCCCGACTGAGCTAGCCGGCAACTTTCACTTTCGCTTTTAGCCGCGTGGCTATGCTCTGAGCGTGCGGCTAAAGGGTTAATAGCGCGTGGCGCCGCGATCGGAGCTACGCGCTATTAGAGGCGGATCCCGGCTTCACTATGACGCCGGGCCCGCCGTGATATGACGCGGGGTTACTGTGTAACCCCGCGTTATATCAGGAGAGCAGGACCAAGGACGTACCGGTACGTCCTTGGTTCTTAAGGGGTTAACACCTCACAGGTATTTCACAACTTTTTGTTAAAGTTGGATGTGTAAATGAAAAAAAAAAATATTTCACTAAAATGGTGGTTTTTCCCCAAATTTTACAATTTTACAAGGGGCAATAGGAGAAAATGACCCCCAAATTTTGTAACCCCATTTCTTCTTAGTATGAAAATATCCCATGTGTGGACGCCAAGTGCTCTGCTAGCGAACTAATGTGCTCAGAAGAGGAGGACCGCCATTGAGCTTTTGGAAAGGGAATTTGTTTGGAATGGAAGTCGGGGGCTATGTGCGTTTACAAAGCCCCCCATGGTGCCAGAACAGTGGACCCCCCCCCACATGTGACCCCATTTTGGAAACTACACCCCTCACAGAATTTAATAAGGGGTGCAGTGAGTATTTACACTCCACTGGCGTTTGACAGATCTTTGGAACAGTGGGCTGAGCAAATGAAAAATAAAATTTTTCATTTTCACGGACCACTGTTCCAAAAATTTGTCAGACACCTGTGGGGGGTAAATGCTCACTGTACCTCTTATAACGTTACTATTACTATTGTTCTGGCACTATGGGGGCTTTGTTAACACACGTGGCCTTCAATTCTGGACAAATTTTCTCTTCAAAATCCCAATGGCGCTCCTTCTCTTCTGAGCATTGTGGTTTGCCAGCAGAGCACTTTACATCCACATATGCGGTATTTATAGACTCAAGAGAAATGTTTTTTTTCCCTATTTTCCCTTGTGAAAATGAAAAATTTAGGGTAACACCAGCATTTTAGTGAATTATATTTTTTTTTTTACATTTTCCCATCCAACTTTAATGAAAATTCGTGAAACACCTGTGGGGTGTTAAAGTTCACTATACCCCTTGTTACGTTCCATGAGGGGTGTAGTTTCCAAAATGGGGTCACATGTGGGTATTTATTTTTTGGCATTTATTTCAGAACCACTGTAAAATCAACCACCCCTGTGCAAAGCCTTGTTGTGTGCCCGCAGAGCATTTTACGCCCACATATGGGGTATTTCCGTACTCAGAAGAAATTGCGTTACAAATTTTGGGAGTCTTTTTTTCCTTTTACCTCTTGTGATAATAAAAAGTATGGGGCAACACCAGCATGTTTTCACAGCGAGCGCTCCGGTCTCGCTGCCTGTGTCCTCCGTGCTGGGGTCCCGGCGTCTCCCAGTCAAACACACTGATCGGGAGCGCGTGTCTCACTGTGGCAGGGACGCGGCTAGCGTGGCGGCTGGTCCCCGCTCACGCGCCGCCTCCCCGTTCATCTCACCTGCTCCCCGCGCAGCGCTCCTTGCTCCTGGGTCCCGGCGTGCGTGCCGGCTTCAGTAAATTTAAAGGGCCAGCGCACCGGTAATTGGTGCGCTGGTTCCACACCTCCCATTGTGATTTCCCAATAAAAGTCACCTGCCCCTTCCTGCCCTTGCCGGATCTTTGTGCCTTATGCCTCTGAGAAAGCGTTCCCTACAGTGATTATTGCCTTGCCAGTTGCCGAACCCATTGCTACCGTATATTCGCCTGTGAATCTTTGCTGCCTGCCCTGACCTCTGCTACGTCCGACTACGCTCTTGCCTGCTCCCTGTGTACCACGCTATATCAGCCACCAGAGAGGTCGAGTTACTACTGGAGGATACGACCTGGTGGTTACCGCCGCAGCAAGTCCATCCCGCCTTGCGGCGGGCTCTGGTGAAAACCAGTAACCACTTAGAACCGGTTCTCTGGTACATCCCGCGTCATCGCCTCTCTGGTTCAGAGGATCCACCACCAGTCCTGCCGGTACGCGACAGTAAGATCCGGCCATGTAAGAGCGGACCTCACCTCCATTGTGGCCCAGCAAGGTCAGCAGCTGGCCCAGTTGATCGCCATGATGCAACAGCTCCTGCCTGCTCAGCAACAGCCTGCACCTGTGTCATCACTTCTGCCTGCGGTTGCCACTGGATCCAGAATCCGTTTGTCTCTTCCAGACAAATACGATGGAGATCCTAAACTATGCCGAGGGTTCCTGTCTCAGAGCTCTCTTCACCTCGAGCTACTGTCTGACCAGTTTCCGTCTGAGCGAGCCAAGGTAGCCTTCATCCTCAGTCTGCTCTCCGGGAGGGCCCTGGCCTGGGCTACACCGCTTTGGGACCGCGCTGATCAAGCCAGTGCTTCTGTCCAAAGTTTTTGTCAAAGTTTTAAGAAGGGACTTAATTCTGACATTAAAGACGTCCTTGCTGCACGTGATCTGCCTACCACCCTGAGTGACCTCATCTTGCTAGCTACAAGGATTGACAAACGTTTCTCCGAAAGACAAGAGGAACTCCATCTTGAAAAGGAAAAAGCTCATCTTAAACGCTGCCCTCGTCTGACTCCAGTGTTCCAGCGACCACCTCTACCTGTCTCTGGGTCTTCCCCTGTGGAGGCCATGCAGGTGGACTGGTCTTGCCTTACCCCGCAAGAACGGAGCCGTCGTAGAGACGAGAATCTGTGTTTGTACTGTGCTAGTACTGAGCATTTCCTTAAGAACTGTCCTCTTCGTCCTCCACGTTCGGGAAACGCTCGCACCTAGTGGATGTGGGAGAGGCATTACTAGGTGTGGATTCTTCCTCTCCACGCCTCATGATATCCGTGCAGTTGTTCCTTTCATCTAAGTCCTTCTTCTCTGCTGCCGCCTTCTTGGATTCCGGCTCAGCCGGCAACTTCATCCATGCCTCCTTGGTCGACAAGTATCAAATTCCTATTACCCGTCTACCCAAGCCGTTCCTAATTTCTACGGTCAATGGGGAGAAACTCTCCGCTATGGTACAATACCGCACCCAGCCCCTGCAGATGGACGTTGGAATATTCCATACCGAAACTCTGGAATTTCTTGTTCTTCCCTTCTGCTCATCCGAACTCCTGTTGGGGTTGCCGTGGTTGCAACGACATTCTCCTGTCTTGAATTGGTCCACCGGAGAGATTCTGTGTTGGGGTTCCTCCTGCCCTGACCGGTGCTTCAAGCCATCTCCTATCAAATGGCTCCCGCCTGTTCCTCCACCACCTGGTCTCCCCAAGCCTTACCATCAATTTGCGGACGTCTACTGCAAAAAACAAGCGGAGACTCTTCCGTATGACTGTCCCATTGACCTGTTACCGGACTCTTCTCCTCCTCGGGGCAGAATCTATCCTCTCTCACCTCTAGAGACTCAGGCCATGTCGAACTATGTACATGAGAATTTACAGAGAGGTTTTATTAGAAAGTCTTCGTCTCCTGCTGGAGCCGGGTTTTTCTTTGTGTCTAAAAAGGATGGTTCTCTCCGACCCTGCATTGATTATAGAGGACTCAATAAAATTACCATTAAAAACCGTTACCCTCTGCCACTAATCTCTGAGCTCATTGACCGTCTCAGAGGAGACAAGATCTTCACCAAGTTGGATCTCCGCGGGGCTTACAATTTGATCCGCATTCGTAAAGGAGACGAATGGAAGACCGCATTTAACACCCGGGACGGTCACTTTGAGTATTTGGTGATGCCTTTTGGACTATGTGACGCACCCGCAGTCTTCCAGGAGTTCGTGAACGACATCTTCCGGGACCTTCTCTATACTTGTGTTGTAGTATATCTGGATGATATCCTTATTTTTTCATCCAATCTGGAGCAACATCGAGACCATGTCCAGCAAGTTCTCACCCGACTCAGAAGTAACCGCCTCTACGCCAAAATTGAGAAATGTCTGTTTGAACGTACCTCCTTGCCATTCCTGGGGTATATCATCTCTGCCCAAGGTCTGCAAATGGATCCTGCCAAGTTATCTGCAGTTCTAGACTAGCCACGCCCCTCTGGTCTCCGAGCCATACAAAGATTCCTGGGTTTTGCCAATTATTACAGACAGTTTATTCCTCATTATTCCACCCTAGTGGCTCCTCTTGTGGCTCTAACTAAAAAGGGTGCCAATTCAAAGTCCTGGCCTCCTCACGCTGAAGAGGCTTTTCAGTCCCTGAAAGTCGCCTTTGCATCTGCACCTGTTCTCTCCCGGCCAGATCCCTCCAAGCCATTTTATCTTGAAGTGGATGCGTCCTCGGTGGGAGCTGGAGCGATTCTAACTCAGAAGTATTCCAGGGGCAAAACCATAACTTGTGGCTTCTTCTCTAAGACCTTTTCTTCCGCCGAGAAGAATTACACCATTGGGGACAGAGAACTATTGGCAATCAAATTGGCCTTGGAGGAATGGAGACATCTTCTCGAGGGTGCTCCTCACCCTGTGAGCATTTTCTCGGACCATAAGAATTTAGTCTACCTCCAGTCTGCTCAGAGATTTTATCCCCGTCAAGCCCGTTGGTCTATCTTCTTCGCCCGCTTCAACTTCCAGATTCACTTTCGTCCCGCTGCCAAGAACATCAGGGCAGATGCCCTTTCTCTCTCTTCGGATGTGGTGGGTGACAATATCTACTCCTCAACACATTGTCTCACCTGAATGTCTCATCTCAGTTGCACCTGTGGACTTACGGCTTCTTCCTCCGGGTAAGACCTATGTTCCTCCTCGCCAGCGATTGCAAGTCCTCAAGTGGGGTCACACTTCCCTTCTGGCCGGTCATCCTGGGATTAAGAAGTCTCTTCAATTAATTTCTCAAAGGTATTGGTGGCCTTTGCTTGAGAGAGACGTCACAGAATTCATCCAGTCCTGTGCAATCTGCGCCCGTGACAAGACTCCTTGTCAGAAACCTGCCGGCCTTCTTCTGCCTCTTCCTGTTCCAGAGACCCCTTGGTCACACATCGCCATGGACTTTATCACGGATCTCCCCTCCTCCCATGGTATGACAGTCATTTGGGTCGTGGTTGACCAATTCTCGAAGATGGCTCACTTTGTCTCCCTGCCTGGTCTCCCGTCCGCGCCTCAGTTGGCCAAACAATTTTTCTACACATCTTCCGCCTCCACGGTCTTCCCAGACACATCGTCTCTGACCATGGGGTGCAGTTCGTTTCCAAGTTTTGGAGGGCTCTCTGTGGTCACCTCGGAGTCAAGCTGGACTTTTCTTCCTCGTATCACCCACAGTCCAATGGCCAAGTAGAACGGGTGAACCAGACTCTGGGAGATTATCTACGCCATTTTGTGTCCGGCCGCCAAGATGATTGGTCGGACTTGCTCCCTTGGGCAGAGTTCTCATGTAACTTCAAGCAATCTTCCGCTACCAACAAGTCTCCATTTTTTGTGGTTTATGGTCGTCATCTTCTGCCTCCTCTGCCTAGGATCTCTGCTCCCTCCTCTGTACCAGCGGTAGAGGATCTCCTTCTGGACTTCTCATCTATTTGGCGAGAGACTCACTCAGCCCTCCTCAAGGCCTCGGCCTGTATGAAGCTCCAGGCCGACAAGAGTCGTAGAGCTCCTCCAGAATTCCGTCCCGGTGACAAGGTGTGGCTCTCCTCGAAGTGCATGAGATTCAAGGTATCAAGTTACAAGCTGGGTCCTCGTTACCTAGGTCCCTTCAGAGTCAAGAGCCGCATTAATCCGGTGTTCTACCAGCTCCATCTTCCCCCCTCCCTCAGAATTCATAACTCTTTTCACGTCTCCCTTCTCAAACCTGCTATCTTTAATCGCTTCTCTCCCAAACTTCTTTCTCCCACCCCTGTCACTGGTACCTCTGATTTTTTTACTGTTAAAGAAATCCTAGCCTCCAAGCTTGTTCGGGGGAAAATATTTTTTTTGGTCGACTGGGAAGGCTGCGGTCCTGAAGAAAGGTCTTTGGAGCCTAAAAATAACATCTTGGACGCAGTCTCATTCTCAACTTCCTTGGTACCAAAAAGAGAGTGAGGCCTAAGGGGGGGGGGGGGGGTACTGTCACAGCCAGCCAGTCTCCACCTCCGGACCGGAGCGCCCGCTGCCTGTGTCCTCCGTGCTGGGGTCCCGGCGTCTCCCGGTCAAACACACTGACCGGGAGCGCGGGTCTCACTGTGGCAGGGACGCTGCTAGCGTGGCGGCTTGTCCCCGCTCACGCGCCGCGTCCCCGTTCATCTCACCTGCTCCCCGTGTGGCGCTCCTTGCTCCTGGGTCCCGGCCCGCTCGCTAGGGCGCGCGTGCGCCGGCTTCAGTAAATTTAAAGGGTAATTGGTGCGCTGATTCCACACCTCCCATTGTGATTTCCCAATAAAAGGAACCTGCCCCTTCCTGCCCTTGCTGGATCTTTGTGCCTTGTGCCTCTGAGAAAGCGTTCCCTACAGTGATTATTGCCTTGCCAGTTGCCGTACCCATTGCTACCGTATACTTGCCTGTGAACCCTTGCTGCCTGCCCTGACCTCTGCTACGTCCGACTACGCTCTTGCCTGCTCCCTGTGTACCATGCCATATCAGCCACCAGAGAGGTGGCTCTGGAGGATACGACCTGGTGGTTACCGCCGCAGCAAGTCCATCCCACCTTGCGGCGGGCTCTGGTGAAAACCAATAACCACTTAGAACCGGTCCTCTGGTACAACCCGCGTCATCGCCTCTCTGGTTCAAAGGATCCACTACCAGTTCTGCCGGTACGTGACACATGTTAGTGTAAAATGTATTTATTTTTTACACTAACAGGCTGGTGTAGACGCCAACTTTTCCTTTTCATAAGGGGTGAAAGGAGAAAAAGCACCCCAAAATTTGAAGTGCAATTTCTCCCGAGTACGGAAATACCCCATATGTGGCACTAAACTGTTTCCTTGAAATACGACAGGGCTCCAAAGTGAGAGAGCGCCATGCGCATTTGAGGACTAAATTAGGGATTGCATAGGAGTGGACATAGGGGTATTCTACGCCAGTGATTCCCAAACAGGGTGCCTACAGCTGTTGCTAAATTCCCAGCATGCCTGGACAGTCAGTCACTGTCCGGAAATGCTGGGAGTTGTTGTTTTGCAACAGCTGGAAGCTTCGTTTTGGAAACACCGCTGTGCAATACGTTTTTCATTTTTATTGAGGGGGACTGTGTAAGGAGTGTATATGTAGTGTTATTATGTGTTAGTGTAGTGTAGTGTTTTTAGGGTACATTCGCACTGGCGGAGGTTTACAGTGAGCTTACCGCTAGGAGTATGCGCTGTGGCGAAAAATTTGCCGCAGCTCATACTTGAAGCAGGAAACTTACTGTAAACCTGCATGTGTGAATGTACCCTGTACATTCACATGGGGGGGCAAACCTCCAGCTGTTTCAAGACTACAACTCCCAGCATGCACTGACAGACCGTGCATGCTGGGAGTTGTACTTTTGCAACAGCTGGAGACACACTGGTTGGAAAACCTTCAGTTAGGTTCTGTTACCTAACTCAGTATTTTCCAACCAGTGTGCCTCCAGCTGTTGCATAACTACAACTCCCAGCATGTACTGATCGCCAAAGTGCATGCTGGGAGATGTAGTTATGCAACAGCTGGAGGTACTTATCTGCAACTCCCAGCATGGCGAGACAGCAGTTTGCTGTTTGGGCATGCTGGGATTTGCAGTTTTGCAACATCTGGAGGGCTACAGTTTAGAAACCACTACACAGTGATCTCCAAACTGTGACCAGCTGTGATAGCAAACAGCTATGTGATAGCAAACAGCTATGTGGGCATGCTGGGAGTTGTAGTTTTGTAAGGGCCACAGTTAACTGCACAGTGATATCCAAATTGTAGCCCTCCAGCTGTTGCAAAACTAC
Organism: Hyla sarda; assembly: GCF_029499605.1. Taxonomy (NCBI): domain Eukaryota; kingdom Metazoa; phylum Chordata; class Amphibia; order Anura; family Hylidae; genus Hyla; species Hyla sarda. Next base: position 28,262,424 of record NC_079192.1, on the reverse strand, counting down.
AAATCCCAGCATGACAGGTGTCTGGGCATGCTGGGAGTTGTAGTTTTGCAACATCTGGAGGGCAACAGTGTAGAGACCACTGTATAGTGGTCTCGTACTGTAGCCCTCCAGATGTTGCTAGGCAACTTACACCGGCTTCCGTCGGATCCATGGAGCCAGCTGCACGACATTGCCGCCCGCTGATCTCCGACACCGATCGTTGCCCGCAGCCTCACCCGCAGGGTAAGTGGACTTCGGCGCCGGTCCTCTGTCGTTTCCCCATTCTGCCCCGCCTATTGTGGTTGGGCAGAATGGGGAAAACAAAAGTTAACCCCCCGCCCCGATCTGCTATTGGACATCGCTTCTAGGCGCCCAATAGCAGGGATAGGAGGGGTGGCACCCCTGCCACCTCACTCCTATCCCTTCAGGGGGATCGTAGGTGTCTTAGACAACCACGATTCCCCTTACCATAGACCAGTAATGACCTGAAATCGCGCAAATCACAAGTGTGAATTCACTTGAGATTTTCGCCGATCGCCGACATGGGCCCCCTGGGCATTTGTGCGGGGTGCCTGCTGATCGATATCAGCAGTCACCCCGGTCCGATCCCCGCCCGGCGTGCGGTGGGGACCGAAATTCCCACGGGCGTACAGGTATGCCCTTGGTCCTTAAAGGAGTAGTCCAGTGGTGATTCAGTGGTGAGCAACTTATCCCCTATCCTAAGGATAGGGGATAAGTTGCAGATCGCGGGGGGTCCGACCCCTGGGGCCCCCCGCGATCTCCTGTACGGAGCCCCGACAGCCCGCTGGAAGGGGGCGTGTCGACCTCCGCACGAGGCAGCGTCCGACACGCCCCCTCAATACAACTCTATGGCAGAGCCGAAGCGCTGCCTTCGGCAATCTCCGGCTCTGCCATAGAGATGTATTGAGGGGGCGTGTCGGCCGCCGCCTCGTGCGGGGGTCGACACCCGCTATCTAGGCGGAGAGCCGGGGCCCCGTACAGAGAGATCGCAGGGGGCCCCAGCGGTCGGACCCCCCGCGATCTCAAACTTATCCCCTATCCTTAGGATAGGGGATAAGTTTTTCACCACTGGACTACCCCTTTAAGTACCAGGGAGCAAAGGCGTACCTGTACGCCCTTGGTCCTTAAGGGGTTAAAGGGGTATTCCAGAATTTTTTTTATTAGACTATGCTACAGGGGCTGTAAAGTTAGTGTAGTTCATAATATAGTATCTGTACCTGTGTGTTACGGTTTTCTCACAATTCTGTGATTTTCACTCCAATATTTATTTTTACCAGTATTCAAAATGACTTGATGTACAGCCGAGACCTGACTAACTAGTCAGCTGATGAAAGGGAACCTGTCTGCTTCAATGGGTGGAGCGATCGCTTGGTGGGAGAGAGATCAATCTGCAACAGCAGTAGGCACCCTGATTGAAAACCACACTGATTTGAATGGATGCAGCTCATTTATGTGTCAATGGGTGGGATGGCTGATGTGTAAGGGAGGAAGACGGAATTGTGGAATTTGTAGTAAAAAAAAGAAAAGTCAAACAGTTCACAAACAGCTAGCCACAGTGTTATGGTAATCTCACAACATAGCCATTTAGCCCCAAGACAAGCGCAGATCCTTCATAAGCATGTCCATTACCAGGTATGTACTAAAATCACATTCTGGTGGATAACCCCTTTAACCTGTTGGGGACGAAGGGCATATGCATACGCCCTTGCGTCCTGGTACTTAAGGACAAAGGGCGGGGACCGGGCCGGGGTGACTGCTGATATCTATCAGCAGGCACCCCGTGCAAATGCCCATGGGGGTCATTAGACCCCCCCCCCATGTCGGCGATCGGCGCAAATCGCAAGTGAATTCACACTTGCGATTTGCGCCGATTCCGGGTCATTACGGGTCTATGGTGACCCGGAATAGAAGGGGGATCGCGGGTGTCTAAGACACCCACGATCCCCCTAAAGCGATAGGAGTGAGGTGGCACGGGTGCCACCCCTCCTATCTCTGCTATTGGTGGTCTAGACGCGACCACCAATAGCAGATCTGGGGCGGGGGGGGGGGGTTTACTTTCGTTTTCCCCATCCTGCCCACCCACAATAGGCGGGGCAGAACGGGGAAGAAGAGGACCGGGCGCCGACGTCCACTTACCCCTCCGGAGGCAGCGGAGCGACGGCGATCGGCGGGCGGCGACGGAGATCTGCGGGCGGCGTGCGGCAGAAGAGGACGGCTCCCTGGATGCGACGGAAGCCGGTGAGTAGTTGCCTAGCAACATCTAGAGGGCTACAGTCTGAGACCACTATAGTGGTCTCTAGACTGTAGCCCTCCAGATGTTGCAAAACTACAACTCCCAGCATGCCCAGACAGCTGTTTGCTGTGTGGGCATGCTGGAATTTGTAGTTTTGCAACAGCTGGAGGTCTGCAGTTTAGAGACCACTGCACAGTGATCTCTATACTGCCCTCTAGATCTTGCAACACTACAACTCCTAGCATGCCCACATAGCTGTTTGCTGTCTGGGCATGCTGGGAGTTGTAGTTTTGCAACATCTGGAGGTCCACAGTTTGGAGATCACTGTTCAGTGGTCTCTAAATTGTAGCACTCCAGATGTTGCAAAACTACAAATTCCAGCATGTCCACACAGAAAACAGCTGTCTCGGCATGCTGGGAGTTGTAGTTGCGTACCTCCAGCTGTTGCATAACTATATCTCCCAGCATGCCCTTCTGTGATCAGTACATGCTGGGAATTGTAGTTTTGCAACAGCTGGAGGCACACTGGTTGGAAAATACTGAGTTAGGTAACAGAAGCTAACTGAAGGTTTTCCAACCAGTGTGCCTCCAGCAGTTGCAAAACTACAACTCTCAGCATGTACTGACAGACCGTGCATGCTGCAAGTTGTAGTTTTGCAACAGCTGGAGGTTCACTGGTTGGAAAATACTGAGTTAGGTAACAGAACCTAACTGAAGGTTTCCAACCAGTATGTCTCCAGCTGTTGCAAAACGACAACTCCCAGCATGCACGGTCTGTCAGTACATGCTGGGAGTTGTAGTTTTGAAACAGCTGGAGGTTTGCCCCCCCCCCCCCCCCAATGTGAACGTACCGGGTACATTCACACGGGCGGGTTTACAGCAAGTTTCCTGCTTCAAGTATGAGCTGCGGCAAATTTTTCGTCACAGCGCATATTCCTAGCGGGAAACTCACCGTAACCCGCCAGCGTGACTGTACCCTAAAATCACAACACTACACTACACTAACACCTAATAAAGTAAAAAAAACACTACATACACCCCTTACACTGTCATCCCCCCCCCCCCAATAAAAATGAAAAACGTATTGTACGGCAGTGTTTCCAAAACGGAGCCTCCAGCTGTTGCAAAACAACAACTACCAGCATTTCCGTACAGCCACTGACTGTCCAGGCATGCTGGGAGTTTAGCAACAGCTGGAGGCACCCTGTTTGGAAATCACTGGCATAGAATACCCCTATGTCCACCCCTATGCAATCCTTAATTTAGTCCTCAAATGCGCATGGCGCTCTCTCACTTCGGAGCCCTGTCGTATTTCAAGGAAACAGTTTAGGGACACATATGGGGTATCTCCGTACTCGGGAGAAATTACACTACAAATTTTGGGGGGCTTTTTTGCCTTTTACCCCTTATGAAAAGGTAAAGTTGGGGTCTACACCAGCCTGTTAGTGTAAAAAAAATTTTTTTTACACTAACATGCTGGTGTTGCCCTTTACTTTTTATTTTCACAAGATGTAAAAGGAAAAAAAGACCAGCAAAATTTGTAACACAATTTCTTCTGAGTACGGAAATACCCCATATGTAGGCGTAAAATGCTCTGCGGGCGCACAACAAGGCTCAGGAGTGAGAGCGCATTATGTACATTTGAGGCTGAAATTGGCGATTTGCACAGTGGTGGCTGATTTTACAGCGGTTCTGACATAAACCCAAAAAAATTAATACCCACATGTGATCCCATTTTGGAAACTACACCCCTCACGGAATGTAACAAGGGGTACAGTGAGCATTTACGCCCCACAAGTGTCTGACAGATTTTTGGAACAGTGGTCCGTAAAAATGAAAAATATAATTTTTTTGTTTGCACAGCCCACTGTTCCAAAGATCTGTCAAATGCCAGTAGGGTGTAAATGCTCACTGTACCCCTTATTACATTCCGTGAGGGGTGTAGTTTCCAAAACGGGGTCACATGTGGGGGGTCCACTGTTCTGGCACCACGGGGGGCTTTGTAAATGCACATGGCCCCCGACTTCCATTCCAAACAAATTATCTCTCTAAAAGCTCAATGGCGCTCCTTCTCTTCTGAGCATTGTAGTTTGCTCGCAGTGCACTTTTCGTCCAAACATGGGGTATTTCCATACTCAGAAGAAATGGGGTTACAAATTTTGGGGGGCATTTTCTCCTATTACCCTTTGTAAAAAAGAAAAATTCGAGGAAAAACCAGCATTTTAGTGGAAACATTTTTTTTTCATTTACACATCCGACTTTAACAAAAAACTGTCAAACACCTGTGGGGTGTTAAGGCTCACTGGACCCCTTTTTACGTTCCTTGAGGGGTGTCGTTTCCATAATAGTGTGCGATGTGGGGGGTTTTGCTGTCCTGGCACAATAGGGGCTTCCTAAATGGGACATGCCCCCCAAAAACCATTTCAGAAAAACTTCTGAGCCCTCTAGTGCACCCGCCGAACGCTTGACATACACATATGAGGTATTTTCTTACTCGAGATAAATTGGGTTACAAATTTTGTGAGGATTTTTTTCCTTTTACCCCTTGTAAAAATTCAAAAACTGGGTCTACAAGAACATGCCAGTGTAAAAAATTAAGATTTAGAATTTTCTCCTTCACTTTGCTGCTATTCCTGTGAAACACCTAAAGGGTTAACACACTTACTGAATGTCATTTTGAATACTTTGAGGGGTGTAGTTTTTATAATGGGGTCATTTATGGCGTATTTCTAACCAGAAGACCCTTCAAATCCACTTCAAACCTGAACTGGTCCCTGAAAAATTACGATTTTGAAAATTTTGGGAAAAATTGGAAAATTGCTGCTGAACTTTGTAGCCCTCTGATGTTTTCCAAAAGTAAAAACTCATCAATTTTATGATGCAAACATAAAGTAGACATATTGTATATGTGAATCAACATATAATTAATTTGGAATATCCATATTCCTTATAAGCAGAAAGCTTCAAAGTTAGAAAAATTCAAAATTTTCAAATTTTTCATGACATTTTTGAATTTTTCACCAAGAAAGGATGCAAGTATCGAAGAAAATTTACCACTAACATAAAGTAGAATATGTCACGAAAAAACTATCTCGGAATCAAATTCCTAAGTAAAAGCATCCCAGAGTTTTTAATGCTTAAAGTGACAGTGGTCAGATTTGCAAAAAATGCTCCCGCCCTTAGGGTCATAATGGGCTCCGTCCCCAAGGGGTTAAAGGTGTAATCTGGTGCTTAGACATCTTATCCCCTATCCAAAGGATAGTCGATAAGATCCCTGATCGCGGGAGTCCCGCCGCTGGGGACCCCTGTGATCTTGCACGCGGCAACCCGTTTGTAATCAGTCCCCGAAACGTGTTCGCTCCGGGTCTGATTACCGGCGACCACATGGCCGGCGACGTGTGACGTCACGCCTCTGCCACTCAATGCAAGCCTATGGGTGGGGGCGTTACAGCGGCGGGACTCCCGAGATCAGGCATCTTATCCCCTATCCTTTGGATAGGGGATAAGATGTCTAAGCACCGGAGTACCCCTTTAAGGTGAAAATGGGCTGAGTCCCTAAGGGGTTAAGATACGTTGGAGTCAAACTATTGTTTGATCTGGTTACTGATAATAAACACTGTGGCAGACCCCCTGTTGTCCAGCAAAGGTTAACAGTTGTCCTTGTTTTATTTACACCAGACAGCTATAGATAACAGACAAAAATGCACTACAAAGGCAGGTTGCAGGCAGTCCCGGATGTTCCAGAATGTGAAGGCTCAGGATCATCCTGCCAAGGGCAGATAGGTAACAAGAGAAAGGGACCCCAGAGACACAGGTGACACCCCAAAACCCTCTTACGTGTGTATATATATATATATATATATATATATATATATATATATATAAAGCAAAATCATCGATAGTTGCAGTATCTTGTAATACCTTTTTTATTGGACTAACAAGATTTTGTAGAGACAAGCTTTTGGGATTCCTCCCTTTATCAAGTCATAAGCATTTCTGAGCTCACAAGGGGAAAACACACGTTCTATCTCACAAAATATGCAGGGGTTAAAACAACATATGTGGAGAATGGACATTAACTTGGGCCATAAATTGTATAGCTATAGGAAGATAGACTACAGATAAGGATGAGTGGGGCTGGAGAGCAGAGGTGAGAATGGTGATTACGCTGGACAGAGGAGGAAGGACAATTTTACTACAGGACCATGGACTGAAGATAAGACTTAGACAGGGGAGGGGGAGCAGGGGTGTAATGGTGTTAGTTAGAGCAGGGAGAGGGAAGACAGTTTAGCATAGGTTATAGGAAATTATGATAATGGGATAAGAAGCTTAAATCCACATTAAATCCTCTGTTCTTGGAGTCATAAAGAACTATCATTTTGGCTTCAAATGTCTTTCTTTCCTGCGTGTTCTTGAAGTTTCCTTTCAGGATCTTGATTTTGAGGTCCTGTAGGGAGTGACCTGTTTGGGTGAAATGGTGTCCAACTGGGGTGCAATAGTCCTATTCTCTATGGTTGTTGATGGACGATCTGTGGAGGTTCATCCTTTTATTGAGTGGCTGACTGGTCTCACCAATGTAACATCCCAGGTCACACTTGGTGCATATTATCATGTAGACTACATTCTCTGTGGTGCAGGAGTATTGCCCCTTGATGTTGTATGTCTTGTTGTTGTGGGAGGCCTCAGAATTTGTGCAGATGTGTTTGTTACGCCGATCGCTCCGGGTCCCCGCTCCTCCCCGGAGCGCTCACGGCGTCTCTCTCCCTGCAGCGCCCCGGTCAGTCCCGCTGACCGGGAGCGCTGCACTGACATGGCCGTCGGGGATGCGATTCGCACAGCGGGACGCGCCCGCTCCCGAATCGCATCCCAAGTCACTTACCCGTCCCGGTCCCCTGCTGTCATGTGCTGGCACGCGCGGCTCCGCTCTCTAGGGCGCGCGCGCCAGCTCTCTGAGACTTAAAGGGCCAGTGCACCAATGATTGGTGCCTGGCCCAATTAGCTTAATTGGCTTCCACCTGCTCCCTGGCTATATCACATCACTTCCCCTGCACTCCCTTGCCGGATCTTGTTGCCTTGTGCCAGTGAAAGCGTTTAGTGTTGTCCAAAGCCTGTGTTACCTGAACTCCTGCTATCCATCTTGACTACGAACCTTGCCTCCTGCCCCGACCTTCTGCTACGTCTGACCTTGCCTCTGCCTAGTCCTTCTGTCCCACGCCTTCTCAGCAGTCAGCGAGGTTGAGCCGTTGCTAGTGGATACGACCTGGTTGCTACTGCCGCAGCAAGACCATCCCGCTTTGCGGCGGGCTCTGGTGAACACCAGTAGCCTCTTAGAACCGGTCCACCAGCACGGTCCACGCCAATCCCTCGCAGACACAGAGGATCCACAACCTGTAGCCGAATCGTGACAGTAGATCCGGCCATGGATCCCGCTGAGGTGCCGCTGCCAAGTCTCGCTGACCTTACCACGGTGGTCGCTCAGCAATCGCAGCAAATTGCCCAACAAGGACAGCAGCTGTCGCAGTTGACCGAAACGTTACAGCAACTTCTGCCTCTGCTACAGCAGCAACCATCTCCTCCGCCAGCTCCTGCACCTCCTCCGCAGCGAGTGGCCGCTCCTAGCCTCCGCTTGTCCCTGCCGGACAAATTTGATGGGGACTCTAGACTCTGCCGTGGATTTCTGTCTCAATGTTCCCTGCATATGGAGATGTTGTCGGACTTGTTTCCTACAGAACGGTCTAAGGTGGCGTTCCTAGTGAGCCATCTTTCAGGAAAGGCCTTGTCTTGGGCCACACCGCTCTGGGACCGCAATGATCCTGCCACAGCCACAGTCCAGTCCTTCTTCGCTGAAGTCCGTAGTGTCTTCGAGGAACCAGCCCGAGCTTCTTCTGCCGAGACTGCCCTGCTGAACCTGGTCCAGGGTAATTCTTCAGTAGGCGAGTACGCCATCCAATTTCGTACTCTCGCTTCCGAATTATCATGGAATAACGAGGCTCTCTGCGCGACCTTTAAAAAAGGCCTATCCAGTAGCATCAAGGATGTGCTGGCCGCACGAGAGATTCCTGCCAACCTGCAAGAACTTATCCATTTGGCCACCCGCATTGACATGCGTTTTTCTGAGAGACACCAGGAGCTCCGCCAGGAAAAAGACTTAGATCTCTGGGCACCTCTCCCACAGCATCCTTTGCAATCTACGCCTGGGCCTCCCGCCGAGGAGGCCATGCAAGTGGATCGGTCTCGCCTAACCCAGGAAGAGAGGAATCGCCGTAGGGAAGAAAATCTTTGTCTGTACTGTGCCAGTACCGAACATTTCTTGGTGGATTGCCCTATTCGTCCTCCACATCTGGGAAACGCACGCACGCACCCAGCTCACGTGGGTGTGGCGTCTCTTGGTTCAAAGTCTGCTTCTCCACGTCTCACGGTGCCCGTGCGGATTTCTCCTTCAGCCAACTCCTCCCTCTCAGCCGTGGCCTGCTTGGACTCTGGTGCCTCTGGGAATTTCATTTTGGAGTCTTTGGTGAATAAGTTCTGCATCCCGGTGACCCGTCTCGTCAAGCCGCTCTACATTTCCGCGGTCAACGGAGTTAGATTGGATTGCACCGTGCGTTACCGCACAAAACCCCTCTTAATGTGCATTGGACCCCACCACGAAAGGATTGAATTTTTCGTCCTTCCCAACTGCACCTCTGAGGTCCTCCTCGGTCTGCCATGGCTCCAGCTTCATTCTCCCACCCTTGACTGGACCACCGGGGAGATCAAGAACCGGGACTCTGCTTGCCACAAGAAATGCCTCTCCCCCCCTCCCAGTCCCGTCAGGCAAGCCTCAGTGCCTCCTCATGGCCCCCGTCCTGGTGTCACCCTGCCCCGTGCCAAGCTTCACCCTCTGCCCTCCCTCCCCATTCCCACTCCTGCTGTACGGCCTGCCTTTGAGGAAACCCTTCAATCACTCCCGGTGTCCTCATCCCATGGGAAGCAGTTACCGGACAAAGAAAGGGGGAGACCTAAGGGGGGGGGTACTGTTACGCCGAGCGCTCCGGGTCCCCGCTCCTCCCCGGAGCGCTCACGGCGTCTCTCTCCCTGCAGCGCCCCGGTCAGTCCTGCTGACCGGGAGCGCTGCACTGACATGGCCGTCGGGGATGCGATTCGCACAGCGGGACGCGCCCGCTCCCGAATCGCATCCCAAGTCACTTACCCGTCCCGGTCCCCTGCTGTCATGTGCTGGCGCGCGCGGCTCCGCTCTCTAGGGCGCGCGCGCCAGCTCTCTGAGACTTAAAGGGCCAGTGCACCAATGATTGGTGCCAGGCCCAATTAGCTTAATTGGCTTCCACCTGCTCCCCGGCTATATCACATCACTTCCCCTGCACTCCCTTGCCGGATCTTGTTGCCTTGTGCCAGTGAAAGCGTTTAGTGTTGTCCAAAGCCTGTGTTACCTGAACTCCTGCTATCCATCTTGACTACGAACCTTGCCTCCTGCCCCGACCTTCTGCTACGTCTGACCTTGCCTCTGCCTAGTCCTCCTGTCCCACGCCTTCTCAGCAGTCAGCGAGGTTGAGCCGTTGCTAGTGGATACGACCTGGTTGCTACTGCCGCAGCAAGACCATCCCGCTTTGCGGCGGGCTCTGGTGAACACCAGTAGCTTCTTAGAACCGGTCCACCAGCACGGTCCACGCCAATCCCTCGCTGACACAGAGGATCCACAACCTGTAGCCGAATCGTGACAGTGTTGACAGAGTTTACAGCGCAGTTTGGTGCAGGGTTTCGTCCCATTGTCTGTATTTGATGTTTCTGTGGGTAGTTTCCTATTGACCAGCTTTTGTTTTAAGTTGGGTGGTTGTCTGAAGGCCAAGATGGGTGGTTCAGGAAAGATTTGTTTTAACACCTCATCTTCTGCTAGGATTGGCTGCAGGTCCTTGATGATTTTGCGTATTTCCTCAAGGGTGGGATTGTATGTGGTTGCCAGTGGTATGCGTGATGAGGTTTGTTTCTCTCTGTATTGCAGCAGGTGTTCACGTGGTGTTTGAAGAGCAGAGCGGATTTTCTTTTGGATGGTCCTTGGTTTGTAACCTTTTGTTTAAATTTCTCAGTTAGTGTCTGTAGATGTGTGTCTCTGTCATCAGGGTTGGAGCAGATGCGGTGGTACCTGATGGCTTGGCTGTATATGATGCCTTTCTTGGTGTGGGACGGATGGGAACTTGAATTGTGTAGATAGCTGGATCGGTCTGTGGGTTTTCTGTATACAGATGTCTGTGTTGTGTCCTTGTTTATAGTTACAGTGGTGTCCAGAAAGTTTACACTTTCTGTAGAGAAGTCCATTTTGAGTTTGATGGATGGATTAAATGTGTTGAAGGCATCATGAAATTGTTTGAGTTTATCCTCTCCTTCAGTCCAAGCAATGAAAATATCACCGTATCTTTCTAATATCTGGGCCCTCAGTTCCTCCACAATTGCGGCAACCTCAGTGTCTCTTTTGGCCCTTTCGGACTGGGCCAGAGGAACTGAGGGAAGGGGCTTCCCTGGTGAGGAAAGGAGATGCTCCCGCATGTATTCGATCAATGCGGGCTCGTCGCCAAACAGCCTTCTGGGTAATGGTGGTGAGGACGTGCTGGTGGTTGCTGGGCCTGGGGCGTGGGCTCTGGACTAGGAGTAGATTGAGGGGTAGAGAACGCGGCATCAGCCGGGGTCCTCACTTCCGACTCCTCCGACTGAATCTCGACCCAGGATCCCCAGCTCCGGTGATGGGGTGACAACCTAGTCCTTGGTTGTGGCCCACTCTCCATCGTCCTCCGGCAAGGGCACCTTAAGGTGGGCGTCTTCGGCACCGATGGAGAGATCATACAGGTGATCCGATAACAACTGGAACACCTTTGTAGCGGCCACGGCAATCAGCCGATCCTTCAGTTCCATCTTGGGACTCTCGACACACATGGATTGCTGTGACTCCGCCATCTTATTGCTCCTCGCCAGTGCTTCCAGTGAACTGAAGAGGTCAGGCTCCGCGTCGCTTCTGATACTGGTCTCCGACAAGACGGCCGCCAGCTGGAAGGACGTCATCAGCGGGGCCTGGGACCGGAAGCTACTCAGCGGCGCATCCTCTTGGTCAGTCTGAGTAAGGCTTTGGCCGAAACGCCACAACGTAGCTACTTGTTACTTGCACTGTGTTAATAAACACGTCACACTTGGCAGAAGAAAAAGTGAGTGCCGGGATCTCTTTTCTACCATCCTCTTCGTCCACCCCCCTTGTGATGTGTAGTTAGTTAGATAGGGGCGGAGTGTAATGTATCAATCCATTTAGATATGTCTATAAATTAGATATTGCCCATTTTATATCATAAGGCATTCTTGCAGAGTATTATGCCTACTTTTTTGTATACATCATATCCAAACTAACTAGTACATTGTTACTAACTTTTAACTTGTTGTTCTACTGTTATGTAGTCAACTAACATAAGCTTATATGCTTTAGTAATAATCTCTGTACTTTATATTCATATCTGATAGATGTTCATTTTATATATAACGAAAACAAAACAAAAATGTATCCAGCACCTAAACCCAATACACGGGTGCACGCTGCTGCAAAACATGTAAAAAAAAGAAAATGGCAGCAGCACACTTGGCCAACAAAATGGAGGCTCTTTTTGATCAAAACGTGTCCCCCCATTGACGACGCAGAGTTGGCCTCATATCGGATGGGACCCCAACATTCACTCACCTCAGGCTGGGTGACATGCTGGATCCACTAACAACCCAAAACCACCTCCTGTGCAATAGGGCAGGGAATGCACGGCTACAGAGGGAGCCACTCCCCCCAAATTGCACTGCAAAAAAAAAAAAAAATGTTGTAAGCACCTAAACCCAATACACGGGTGCACGCTGCTGTGGCATTTAAAAAACATGTAAAAAATCATTGTGATTATTTAGGTATTAGGCATTAATATAATCTCCTTTAATCAAAAGAACTTAACATATCTCAGAAATAGTCATCTCAGATCTGAATTGTATCAATTATACTTGTCTGCAATTCACCAGGTCATAATTTTGATAATTTGTATAATCCAAGATGTGTTCGATAGGAGATAAATCCAGAGATGCCGCAGGCCATAGTGGCACATTTAGGTCCTAAAGTCTGACCAGTAACATGAGCAGCATGGGCCCTCTCATTGCTGTGTTCAGAAATGGCTCATGGGAAACTTCAGAGAAATACTGCACCACTGGTTCCCTTACTAAATTAATCTAACCCCAAGCTGTAAGTATACCTGGAATGAAGACTAGAGGGGTTCGGCTACTGTACATGCCACCCACCCACAATTATCTCAAAAATAGAATCAGTGTGACATTCCCTCATGAAGGCATCTTCACTATTATGGCCTTAAAGGGGTACTCCTCTGCTCAGCATTTGGAACAAACTGTTCCAAATGCTAGAGCCGGGAGCTCGTGACTTCATAGACCCGCCCCCTCATACCGTCACGCCCCCTCCCATATACTTGCATTTAGAGGGCGGGGCTAAGGCATCACGAGCTCCGTATCTGCGTAGTGATCTGTTGGACAAGAGATTCTGACAGTGATTTAACACACATGTTGAGGTGGAAGGTGGGGTGTATCTCAGGAATCCACAACATGTCCCTGTTAGGTCTTTATAAATATTCTTATATTGTTTAGTACGGCTAGTGCTATGTATGATATGTATGTATGATATGTATTCGTGTGGAATACTTGTAACTGATGACATAGAGCATTGTGGATGTTTCTGTGTTTGCTCCCCACCTATTGCTCTTTTTTGGGGTTGACGTAATTTTTAGGGTGGGTTATTTTGATGGGAGGGCTGATCTGCTGTATCTTTTCTAGTATGTACTAATAAAAGTTTGGAATAATCATAGTCTAAGAGTCTTTTGTAAGTAATATATATTTTTGAGGATTGACAAGGAATATATTAACCTCTTCAGGACCCATGACTTATGCATACGTCATCACACCCTGGGTCTTAAGGACCCATGACGTATGCATACGTCATGGCTTTTTCCGGTCTCTGCCGCTCGCCGGGCAGAGATCGGAACCGGATGCCTGCTGAAATCCTTCAGCAGGCATCCAGGTCAAACGCCGAGGGGGGCCATGTAGGCCCCCCATGTCGGCGATCGCCGCAAATCGCAAGGGAAATCGCCCTTGCGATCTGCGGCGATACCGGGCTGATGGGTCTCTGGGACCCGACCGCCCGGTAATTTCGCATGATCCCGGCTGTCACAGACAGCCAGGACCATGCTAAAGAATAGGAGCGAGGTGGCAAGCCTGCCACCTCCTCCTATTCCCTGCGATCCGTCGGTTAGTTAACCGACCAATCGCAGGAGGGGGGTCGGTTACTTCCTCCCGTCCTGCCCGGCCCCTGGAAGTCCGGAGAGGACGGGAGGAAGACCGGAGGACGCGGCAGGGGACGGGGGAGTGCTGGGGACCGGCCCCGGTACTTACCTCGTCCCTGAAGACCCGGATCCAGACGATGAAGATGGCGGCGGCGACAGGTGAGTGGATCTTCAGCCGCGGTCGGGCCCTTTACAGCAATGCACGTCGCCGTAAAGCGACATGCATTGCTGTAATAGGACCCTGTAAACTACAACTCCCAGCATGCCCAGACAGCCCTTGGCGTCTGGGCATACTGGGAGTTGCAGTTTTGCAACATCTGGAGGTCCACAGTGCCCTTCCAGATGTTGCAAAACTACACATCCTCAGCATGCCCTTACTGTCCAGGCATGCTGGGAGTTGTAGTTCTGTAACGTCTGGCCCTTCAGATGTTGCAGAACTACAACTCCCAGCATGCCTGGACAGTTTTGGCATACTGGGAGTTGTAGTTTTGCAACATCTGGAAGGGCACAGATTGGGAACCACTGTATTAGTGGTCTGCAAACTGTAGTCCTCCAGATGTTGCAAAACTACAACTCCAAGCATGCTGGGAGTTGTAGTTCGGCAACATCTGGCTCTAAAGATGTTGCCGAACTACTACTCCCAGCATGCCTGAGAATGTTTGGGAGTTGTGGTTTTGCAACAGCTGGAGGCACACTGGTTGGGAAACATTGTTTCCTAACTCAGTGTTTCCCAACCTGTGTGCCTCCAGCTGTTGCAAAACCACAACTCTCAAACATTCTCAGGCATGCTGGGAGTAGTAGTTTTGCAACAGCTGGAGGTCCCCCCCTGTGAATGTACAGGGTACATTCACATGGGCAGGGGGCTTACAGTGAGTATCGGGCTGCAAGTTTGCAATGCAGCAAATTTTGCGCGGCAGCTCAAACTCGCTGTAATCCCCCGCCCATGTGACTGTACCCTAAAAACACTACACTACACTAACACAAAATAAAATAAAAAGTAAAAAACACTACATATACACATACCCCTACACAGCCCCCCTCCCCAATAAAAATGAAAAACGCCTGGTACGCCACTCTTTCCAAGATGAGCCTCCAGCTGTTGCAAAACAACAACTCCCAGTATTGCCAGACAGCCGTTGACTGTCCAGGCATGCTGGGAGTTTTGCAACAGCTGGAGGCACCCTGTTTTGGAATCACTGGCGTAGAATACCCCTATGTCCACCCCTATGCAAATCCCTAATTCAGGCCTCAAATGCACATGGCGCTCTCACTTCGGAGCCTTGTCGTATTTCAAGGCAACAGTTTAGGGCCACATATGGGGTATCGCCGTACTCAGGAGAAATTGACTAACAAATCTTGGGGGTCTTTTTCTCCTTTCACCCCTTATGAAAAGGTGAAGTTGGGGTCTACACCAGCATGTTAGTGTAAAAAAAATAAACTTTTTACACTAACATGCTGGTGTTGCCCTATACTTTTCATTTTGACAAGAGGTAAAGGGGAAAAAAGCCCCACAAAATTTGTAAAGCAATTTCTCCCGACTACGGAGATACCCCATATGTAGGCGTAAAGTGTTCTGGGGGCGCACAAAAAGGCCCAGAAGGGAGAGTGCACCATGTACATTTGAGGTGATTTGCACAGGGGTGGCTGATTGTTACAGTGGTTTTGACAAACGCAAAAAAAACAAAACCCCACATGTGACCCCATTTCGGAAACTACACCCCTCACGGAATGTAATGAGGGGTGCAGTGAGAATTTACACCCCACAGGTGTCTGACAGATCTTTGGAAGAGTGGGCTGTGCAAATTAAAAATGTTGTACAGCCCACTGTTCCAAAGATATGACAGACACCAGTGGGGGGTAAATGCTCATTTTACGCCTTGTTACGTTCCTCAAGGGGTCTAGTTTCCAAAATGGTATGCCATGTGGGGGTTATTTTGCTGTCCTGGCACCATATGGGCTTCCTAAATGCGACATGCCCCCCGAGCAAAATTTGCTCTCAAAAAGCCAAATATGACTCCTTCTCTTCTGAGCATTGTAGTTCGCCCGTAGTGCACTTCAGGTCAACTTATGGGGTACCTCCATACTCAGAAGAGATGTGGTTACTAATTTTGGGGGGTATTTTCTGCTATTAACCCTTGCAACAATGTGAAATTTGGGGGGGAAACACACCTTTTAGTGATTTTTTTTTTTTTTATGTATGCAAAAGTCGTGAAACCCCTGTGGGGTATTAAGGCTCACTTTATTTCTTGTTACGTTCCACAAGGGGTCTAGTTTCCAAAATGGTATGCCATGTGTTTTTTTTTTGCTGTCCTGGCACCATAGGGGCTTCCTAAATGCGACATGCCCCGAGCAAAATTTGCTCTCAAAAAGCCAAATATGACTCCTTCTTTTCTGAGCATTGTAGTTCACCCATAGTACACCTCAGGTCAACTTATGGGGTACCTTCATACTCAGAAGAGATGGGGTTACAATGTTTGGGGGGTATTTTCTGCTATTAACCCTTGCAAAAATGTGAAATTTGGGGGGAAACACACATTTTAGTGAAATTTATTTTTTATTTTTTTACATATGCAAAAGTCGTGAAACCCCTGTGGGATATTAAGGCTCACTTTATTCCTTGTTACGTACCTCAAGGGGTCTAGTTTCCAAAATGGTATGCCATGTGGGGGATTTTTGCTGTTCTGGCACCATAGGGGCTTCCTAAATGCAACATGCCCCTCAAAAACCATTTAAAAAAAACGTACTCTCCAAAATCCCCTTGTCGCTCCTTCGCTTCTGAGCCCTCTACTGCGCCCGCTGAACACTTTACATAGACATATGAGGTATGTGCTTACTCGAGAGAAATTGGGCTACAAATATAAGTATACATTTTCTCCTTTTTCCCCTTGTAAAAATTCAAAAATTGGGTCTACAAGAACATGCGAGTGTAAAAAATGGAGATTGTGAATTTTCTCCTTCACTTTGCTGTTATTCCTGTGAAACACCTAAAGGGTTAAAATGCGGACTGAATGTCATTTTGAATACTTTGGGGGGTGCAGTTTTTATAATGGGGTCATTTGTGGGGTATTTCTAATATGAAGACCCTTCAAATCCTCTTCAAACCTGAACTGGTCCATGAAAAATTGTGAGTTTGGAAATTTTGTGAAAAATTGGAAAATTGCTGCTGAACTTTGAAGCCCTCTGGTGTCTTCCAAAAGTAAAAACACGTAAATTTTATAATGCAAACATAAAATAGACATATTGTA
Organism: Hyla sarda; assembly: GCF_029499605.1. Taxonomy (NCBI): domain Eukaryota; kingdom Metazoa; phylum Chordata; class Amphibia; order Anura; family Hylidae; genus Hyla; species Hyla sarda. The sequence goes on along the minus strand of NC_079192.1, from coordinate 28,245,598 downwards.
TATGTGAAAAAAAATAATTATTTGAAATATCCATTTCCCTTCAAGCAGAGAGCTTCAAAGTTAGAAAAATGCAAAATGTTCAAATTTTTCATAAAATTTTGGGATTTTTCACCAAGAAAGGATGCAAGATACCACTAAATTTTACCACTATGTTAAAGTAGAATATGTCACGAAAAAACAATCTCGGAATCAGAATGATAACTAAAAGCATTCCAGAGTTATTAATGTTTAAAGTGACAGTGGTCAGAATTGCAAAAAATGGCCGGGTCCTGAGGTGTAAAATGGCTGGGTCCTTAAGGGGTTAAATGCTGGATCGTAGGTTTTCATTATTTAGTTTAGTGTCAATTCTCCATAAGTGACATTAAGTTGACGTTTACATCATTCGCAAGTGTACATTGATCATGTGTTCTGCTCAGCACTGCCATCCCATAGACACAACCTGGAAGGATCGATTGATCCTAATTTTACAAATGTAGATCTAAAGAGAGAATGAATAGTGGTAAATGACATAAACTTAAATGGGCACTGTCATGAAAGAAAACTTTTGATATGTCATAGAGACTCAAGAGATTCTCTTGTCCCTGTGTCATGTGACCTGTAAGGTTTCATAATTTAAGTCTATGGGACCCTCTAGGTCCCATGGACACAGAGTGGGGAGCTCGCAGCTGCCCACTTTTATCCTGGCTCATTCTCATCTTCAATCAGGGTCTGGACTTGGACCCCAACTGATTACTTTTGACATGTCCCTAGAACATATTGACAGTGGCACTTTAAAGGGGTTAGCCAGGAATAGAAAAACTGAGCTAATTTCGATAATAAAAAAACACTCCCCGTCTGTCTCTATGTTGGGTGTGATTCTGCAGCTCAGTTCCTTTGAAGTGAATGGAGCCAAGTTGTAATACCACACATAACCTGGAGACAGACTGCAAGTGGTTTTTGAAAGAATTTAGCTCTGTTTTTCTATTCCTGGATAATCCCTTTAAGTATCAGCAATAATGGCACATATAGAATGATTTGCTAAGCATGGTAGATGCCACCTCATGACATTATTTCATTTCCAAATTACTTCCAACTGATAGCAAACATTAAGTGAGCACAATGAATGGAAAATGAAAGCTTTATTGCTTTATAAAACATTACATCAGAAATATCTACGATAGTTAAAAGTGGACAGAGGAGGAGGAGGAGGAGAAGATTGTGAGGTTCTGTTCTTATGAAGGACATCCATTAATCTCTAGGTTATCAGAAAGATCAGCAAAATCGTCACATTGGTTCCTGTTTTCTGGATTTTGACACTCTCTATCATTCGGCCACCATTCGATCCATGTATCTTTTCCAATAATATAGGAATAGCTAAAGTAAAATTAAAAAAGCAAATATAGAATTAATAAATTCATATATATATATATTTATTACAATATAGCCTCTTTTATATTTGTACAATATGTTGGAAGATACTTTTTCCTATATTAGGGTTGGGTTACACGTAGCGTGTTTGACGCTGTGTATTTCTGTGCTAAAAAAAAGTCTATAGGAGTAACTAAAAACACCCATAGACTTAGCTAACACTGAAAAACACGGCATCAAACATGCAACATCAAATACGCAGCACATGCAATATCTTACCCTTAGGGTCTATACACATGGCAGAATTTCTGCTGGTAGAATCCCACGTGAAATAAAAGCCCAATACACTTCTATGGGATTCCACACTCCCGTTGACACTCCGGAAATCCCGCTATTCCTAATATTCCACCCTGTGAATAATCCCTTAGTGTGTTTTACATGAGATGGAAATGCTGCAGCTGAACATTATCTCCCCTGAAACCAGAAGGATCTGACACATGTAAGGAGCCAGGGAGCTTGGGACAACACCACACTGACAATGAGAGGACTACACAACTTCCTGTTAGGGCTAAATTGTGTAAAATCATGCTGAAGCCCGTACAATTTGTGATAATGATATATTCGTATATATACCTTGAGGTGATAGTCTTATTCGAATAAAATTTTCTAAAACTGCAATACTCCTTTAATTCTCATATCACTCACCCAGAGGGCTGGTCCCAAAGGTCACCTCTTACTCCCCAGATCAGGTAATCGCGCCCTTGTTTCAGATTTAAGGCTTTGCGGCACTTTATATGACTGACAAAATTCCTCTTTTTGTCTAAAACATTTTCGTCTGTTCCTAATGATGGGACAAAAGATGAAAAATAAAACATTAACACAATGTAGGTATAACGTACATCTGGGATGGATTTGGCACTGCGTTGTGGCTGTTGTTATGAACAGAAGCAATGATATACATTTGAACAGAGCCTATGGATATGTTCACATATTGTGCACCAAATGACAGGGGTGCTACACCGAAGATCACAGGAGTCCACAGCGGTGGGACCTTCATGATCTAACATCTTATCCCCTATCATTTGGATAGGGGATAAGATTTTTTCAGTGGAGTACCCCTTTAAGGACACAGCCCATTTTGGCCCTAAAGTGGTACTCTGGTGAAAAACATTTTTTTTTCATATCAACTGGCTCCAGAAAGTTAAACCGATTTGTAAATTACTTCTATTAACCCCTTAAAGCGCAAATGTCATGACATTTTGGTGCAATAACCTGCACACAGCCTTTGTACTGTGTGCAGGTGGTGGGTATAACAATGTTTTTACCTGAAATTTGGTGGCTTTCATGACTGCAAAAAAGGCTTTTATTCAAAGCCACTGACGGTCGGATAGGCGTGGCGCGAGGTACGCGATGCCCCGCTGCCACCACGCCCACCCCCACGCCTACCCCGTATGTCCGCGCTGGGACCTCTGTGTGATTGACACACAGGTCCCAGCGCATGCGCCCTTCAGCTAATCTAACCTGCGCGCTGCTGTGTGTCATCCAGCAAGCGCTCGCTCCAGCCGCAGTCTTCCTCCTCTGTGCGCCTGCGCAGATCAGCGCGCAATCAGGTTAGTTCTCGATACTAGGTTCAGAGAGGAAGTGCGCTCTCTGCACCTAGCACTGCGCAGGTGCACTGAGGAGTAAGACGGCGGTGGGAGTGAGCGCTTGCTGGATACCACATATGTTAATTTTTATCTTTATTTACACAGGTTTTTTTTTATGGGAAAAGGGGGGTGATTCTAACTTTTATTATGGAAGGGGTTAAATGACCTTTGTTAACTTTTTTTTTTCACTTTTTTTTGCAGTGTTATAGCTCCCATAGGGACCTATAACACTGCACACACTGATCTCCTATGCTGATCCCTGCAAAGCCATAGCTTTGCACGGATCAGTCAGATAGGGGCTTGATTGCTCAAGCCTGTAGCTCAGGCTTGGAGCAATTAATCGACGATCGGACGCTGCAGAGAGAGGTAAGGAGACCTTTGCCTGCGTCCCAGCTAATCGGAACATCCAGATTTTATCGCGATGTTTCGATCAGCCCGACTGAGCTGCCGGGAAGCGTTTACTTTCGTTTTCAGATTCGGCGGTCAACTTTGATCACCGCATCTGAAGGGTTAACAGCGTGCGGCACAACGATCGGTGCCGCACGCTGTTAGCCCAGGGTCCCGGCTATCGTTAGCAGCTGGGACCGACCCGGTGTGATGCGGGGTCACGGCATGACCCCGTTTTTCACACCGGGATTGGGCTCAGGGCGTACATGTACGCCCTGAGTCCTTAAGAGGTTAAAAAATCTTAATCATTCCAGTACTTATCAGCTGCTGTATACTACAGAGGAAGTTGAGTTGTTTTTTCTGCCTGACCACAGTACTCTCTGCTGACACCTCTGTCTATGTCAGGAACTGTCAAGAGCAGAAGTGGCTTGCTATGGGCATTTCCTCCTGCTCTGGACAGTTCCCAACATGGACAGAGGTGTCAGCAGAGAGCACTGTGGTCAGACAGAAAAGAAATTCAAAAAGAAAAGAACTTTGTGGAGCATGCAGCAGCTGATAAATATTGGAAGGATTAATATTTTTAAGTAGTAATTTACAAATCTTTTTAACTTTCTGGCACCATTTTCCCCCCCACTGAAGTACCCCTTTAAGGACACAGACAATTTTATTTTTGCATTTTTAATGTGTTGTCCTCGCCTTCAAAAAATAATAACTTTTATATTTTCATCCACAGACCCATTTGAGAGCTTGTTTTTTTCACGACAAATTGACTTTTGTAATGATGTCACTCATTTTACGATAACAAAAAAAATATTTGTGTGGGGAAATTAAAAACCGCAATTTTGCTAATTTTGGAAGGTTTTGTTTTCGCGCTGTACACTTTACAGTAAAAAAATGGCAGGTAGTCTTTATTTTGTGGGTCAATACAATTAAAATGATACCCATGATGTTTAAAATTACTCTATTTTGACCCCCTATAACTTTTTCATTTTTCTGTATATGGGGCTGTATGAGGGCAAATTTTTTGTGCCGTGATCTGTAGTTTTTATCGATTATACTTATGCGTATATGCAACTTTTTATATGCTTTTTATTAACCCCTTAAGGACCAAGCCCATTTTCACCTTAAGGACCAGAGCGTTTTTTGCACATCTGACTACTGTCACTTTAAGCATTAATAAGTCTGGGATGCTTTTACTTATGAATTTGATTATGAGATAGTTTTTTCGTGACATATTCTAATTTAACATAGCAGTAAAATGTCGACGATACTTGCATCATTTCTTGGTGAAAAATTCCCAAATTTCATAAAAAAATTGAAAATTTGGCAATTTTCGAACTTTGAAACTCTCTGCTTGTAAGGAACATAGACATACCAAATAAATTATATACTGATTCACATATACAACATGTCTACTTTATATTTGCATCATAAAGTTGACATGTTTTTACTTTTGGAAGACACCAGAGGGCTTCAAAGTTCAGCAGCAATTTTCTAATTTTTCACAAAATTTTCTAAATCTGAATTTTTCAGGGACCAGTTCAGGTTTGAAGTGGATTTGAAGCGTTTTCTTATTAGAAATACCCCACAAATGACCCCATTATAAAAACTGCACCCCTAAACGTATTCAAAATGACATTCAGTAAGTTTGTTAATCCTTTAGGTGTTTCACAGGAATAGTAGGAAAGTGAAGGAGAAAATTCAAAATCTGCATTTTTTACACTCGCATGTTCTTATAGACCCAGTTTTTGTATTTTTAAAAGGGGTAAAAGGAGAGAAATCCACCCCAAAATTTGTAACCCAATTTCTCTCGAGTAAGGACATACCTCATATGTGTATGTCAAGTGTTCGGCGGGCGCAGTAGAGAGCTCAGAAGGGAAGGAGCGACAATGGGATTTTGGAGAGTGAATTTTTTTTAAATGGTTTTTGGGGGGCATGTCACATTTAGGAAGCCCCTATGGTGCCAGAACAGCAAAAAAAATCCACGTGGCATACTATTATGGAAACTAAACCCCTCAAGGAAGGTAACAAGGGGTACAGTGAGCCTTAACACCCCACCGTTTTTTGACGACTTTTCGTTAATGTCGGATGTGTAAATGATTTTTTTTTTCTCACTAAAATGCTGGTTTTCCCCCAAATTTTACATTTTTACAAGGGGTAATAGGAGAAAAAGCCCCCCAAAATTTGTTAGGCAATTTCTCCTGAGTACGAAAATACCCCATATGTGGCCCTAAACTGTTGCCTTGAAATACGACAGGGCTCTGAAGTGAGAGAGCACCATGTGCATTTGAGGACTAAATAAGGGATTTGCATAAGGACGGAACCGGATGCAAGAATGACACTTGCCTCCGATACCAAAAATACCCTATGGCAGTGTTTCCCAAACAGGGTGCCTCCAACTGTTGCAAAACTTCCAGCATGCCTGGAAAGTCAATCGCTGTCTAGCAATACTGGGAGTTGTCTTGCAACAGCTGGAGGCTCCGTTTTGAAAACAGTGTCATATGAGAAATTTTTTATTTGGGGGGGGGGGGTCTGTGTAGGGGTATGTGTATGTAGCGTCTTACTTTTTATTTTGTGTAATGTAGTATAGTGTGGTGTTTTTAGGGTACATTCACACGGCCGGGGTCTACAGCGAGCTTCCCGCTGGGAGTTTGAGCTGCGGCGGAAAACTTGCTGCATCTCAAACTTGTAGCAAGAAGCTCGCTGTAGACCCCCGCCCGTGTGAATGTACCCTGTACATTCACATGGGGGGGGGGGGGGGGCGCAAACCTCTAGCTGTTGCAAAACTACCACTACCAGCATGCCCTTTGGCTGTACGTGCATGCTGGGGTTTGAAGTTATGCAACAGCTGGAGGCACACTGGTTGCAAAACACAGAGGTTGCTACTTAACTCAGTGTTTCGCAACCAGTGTGCCTCCAGCTGTTGCAAAACTACAACTCCCTGCATGTAAGGTCTATCAGTGCATGCTGAGAGTTGTAGTTTGCAACAGCTGGAGGCACACTGGTTGCGAAACACTGTGTTAGGTAACAAACTTCACAACCAGTGTGCCTTCAGCCGTTGCAAAAACTACAACTCTCAGCATGCACTGACAATTGAGGGCATGCTGGGACTTGTAGTTATGCAACAGCTGGAGGCATACTACTAACACTTCCAGCATGCCCTTTGGCTGTCCGTGCATGCTGGGGGCTGTAGTTATGCAACAGCTGGAGTCACACTGGTTGCAAAACACTGAGTTTGTTACTTAACTTAGTGTTTCCCAAAAAGGATGCCTCCAGCTGTTGAAAAACTACAACTCCCTGCATGCCCATACCACCGAAAGACATGTTGGGAGTTAGTTTTGCAATATCTGGAGGGTCACAGTTTGGTGACCACTGTGCAGTGGTGTCCAAGCTGTAGCCCTCCAGATGTTGCAAAACTTCAACTCCAAGCATGCCCAGACTGTCCAGGCATGCTTGGAGTTGTAGTTCTGCAACATCTGAAGGGCCACATGTTACAGAACTACAACTCCCAGCATGCCTGGACTGTCTGGGCATGCTGGGAGTTGTAGTTTTGCAACATCTGTAAGAGCACAGTTTGGAGACCATTGCACAGTGCCTCCAGATGTTGCAAAACGACAACTCCCAGCATTGCCAGAAAGCCTTTGGTTGGGAGTTGTAGTTTGGCAACTCCTGGAACGCAGCAGTGAAGATCACTTACCGCTGATCTTCACTGCTGCGTCCGCCGCTGCATCCGCCGGTCCCGCGCTGTCGGTCCGGACCATCCGGGGCCATCCGCCATCTTCCCCCCGCTCTGCCCCGACATCCAGGGGTGGGGCAGAGCGGGGATTTCACCTCTACCCTCCCGCCACCCTCCTGCCATTGGTCGCTAGTCCTAACGACCAATGGCAGTGGTTTAGAAGCGAGGTGGCAGCTGCCACCTCACTCCTATCACTCAGGATGGATTGGAGCGGTCTCTGACTGCTCCGATCATCCCTATTTTCCGGGCGATCGGGTCACCAGAGACCCGTTCAGCCCGGAACCCTGCAAGTCATTGTCATTAGTCAGTGACTAACTGACTGACTATTGACAACGATCTGCAGCAGGGGACCAGTCTGATTGGTCCCCTGCTGTATAGTGTCATCGGTCAGCCAACTGACAGACACTGCGACGGACTGTGCCAACGGACATGGTGATAGAAAATGTATTGGACGTGTATACACGTCCATTTGCGTTAAGTCACAGAAAAAATGGACGTGTATACACGTCCATTTGCGGGAAGGGGTTAATTTTGTTTTGGAATGTGATATAACAAAAAAGTAGCAATTCTTGATTTTTTTTCATGTTTATGTTGTTCACTGTACAGGATCATTAACATTATATTTCAGTTTGGACATTTACCCATGCAGTGATACCAATTATGTTTATAAAATAGTTTAATGTTTTTTGGGATAAAATAGGAAAAAGGGGCCATTTTCATATTTCATATTTTTTTTAAACTTTAAAAAACTTTTTTTACACTTTTGATGCCTCCATAGGGGACTATTTATAGCAATCAATAGATTGCGAATACTAAACAGTGCTATGCATAGGCATACATACATGATAAGATCCTCGCAGATGCCGTGATCTTCATTGATCACGGCATCTGAGGGGTAAATGGCGGACATCAGTGAGATCGCTTATGTCCACCGTTACCAGTGGGTCCCTGACTGCTAATAGCAGCTGGGACCTGCTGTGCTCACGTCATGTCCAGGGCGTAAATGTACGTCCTGATGCTTTAAGTACCAGGGCGTAACTTTACATTGTGTGTCGTCAAGGGGTTAAAGTCTATGGAAAAGCGTCAGTGAGTCCACGCATTGGCCCTGATTTACTAGAGGGTTTCTGACATGTTTTGGTAGGGTTGTGTGCCAAAAGTTTGTCGCATGTCATGTGTGACAAACATTAAGCACCAAAAGAAAAGACAAACCCGACATTACCTCTAGAACACCATTTTCTCTCTTTCCCACTGATTTACTATCTTTTTACCTACTTAATGGGTGATTTAAGTGGGAAATATTCTGTCCAAAAAAAGGGGGTCAGAAATGTTTTCACAAAACCGTTTCTAAACTGACAATAGGTTTTCTTAGAAATAATCTAGAATTCATAGGGAGAAAGTGTACTTCGATAAAATTTACTGTTTATATTGTTTTTAAACAATTTAAATTTTTCTTATTTCTTAAAAGTAATATTTATTTTTATAATACTATATGTGCACTGATGGATGCTTTTCCATTCAGACTTTAATATAGTACATTATTAGATTGAAAAAACTGCCGCCTGTAAAACTTATTTTACTGTTTCCCCCATTTAAATTTTACAATGTGTGAACAGGCGGGATTGCCATGAGTTTCCCGCTGCATGATTTAGTGGTGTTGGATTTTCCACAGTAGATTTCACTGACTTCAGTGGGGTCTGCTTCAGATTTTCCACCGCAAAAAACCCAATGGGGGACATTTATCAAAGCATTTAGTAGTTTTTTTTTGCTTAAAATTGTCGCACATGCGCCTGCGCTCTTTTTTCTGCGACATTTAGCTTGTTCAGTGTCCTAAGCAAAAAATAAAAATCTTTCTTACCAAATCAAAAAGTGATTTTTGACTTGCAGTGGTCAGAGATTTATCAAGTGCGAAAGTCGCAAAAAAGTTGCATCGCATGAAAAAAAGCTACTAAATTTACTCCAGCTCAGACATGGAGAAGAAAAAGCCACTACCAAAGTAAAAAAAGAAAAATTGCTTACAGGGGTACTCCGGTGAAAAACTTTTTTTTTTTTTAAATCAACTGGTGCCAGAAAGTTAAACACATTTGTAAATTACTTCTATTAAAAAATCTTAATCCTTCCTGTACTTATTAGCTGCTGAATACTAGCAGCAGAAATTATTTTCTTTTTGAAACACAGAACTGTCTGCTGACATCACGAGCACAGTGCTCTCTGCTGACATCTCTGTCCATTTTATGAACTGTCCAGAACAGCATATGTTTGCTATGGGGATTTCCTTTTACCCTGGACAGTACCTAAAATGGACAGAGATGTCAGCAGAGAGCACTGTGCTCATGATGTCAGCAGAGAGCTCTGTGTTTCAAACGGAAAATAATTTCCACTGTAGTATTCAGCAGCTAATAAGTACAGGAAGGATTATGATTTTTTAATAGAAGTAATTTACAAATCTGTTTAACTTTCTGGCACCAGTTGATTTAAAAAAAGAAAAGTTTTTCACCTGAGTACCCCTTTATGTGAAAGAAATTTATCAACAGGCTGAAAGCAGTTGATAAATAAGTTGCACATAAGCAAAAAAATTGTAAGAAAAAAAAAAATAACTAAAAAAAGGAATACATAAGCAAACATTGCTAAATGTCCCCCAATGAGGCTCAAACTGGCAGTGGGAAACTCATGGCAAACCTGCATGTGTAAATGTTTCCTACTACTTACCTAGACCGCTTCCTCTCCGCTTTCTGAGCGCATTAGCTGAATGAGCAGTTCTTGTCCACAAGGCAAATCACTGGATCTAATAAGAATAGCATCACAGTGGGGACCGGATGCTTGGGAACCCACAGCAGCGAGGGAGTGGGCCGGGTAAGTATACTTCTTTATTATTTTTCTTGCAGCCCAGGCAGTATTTTAATAAACCCTTCCTTGCCCTGACAACCTCATTAATAGCAAATTGACAACTAAATTCTGTTAACATAATACAATTGCTACAATAATCTGTCATGCAACTCTATTGTCTTACATGGTGTGCGGGGAATACTGTCCCATAATAGTCCCCCATAGTTTCACTCCCTTCTACAAACTCCATAAAACATACCGCATATGTGCAGCATGGTTGCTTAGTAGTATGCTACATTGCTCTGCCTAATACAACATCTGTATGGTGTTTGTTCTCCCCATATATGTGTTCTGGTTTAATTCCATACCCCCAAAACATACTGATAGATTGAGAGCCCCTGTGGGGACTGGGCCTGATGTGTATAGTGACTAGGTGTCAATATGTTGTTGCAATATAAGCAACATAAATAAGCCTGTGATTTTAATGTAGAAGCCATACTAATATCCACGCATATCTACTTTCTATATCTGTAAAGTCATCTCCCATACACTTGTCTGTACTTACCTTCCTTGATGACACTGACTATCGTCATCACATAGTTGTCATAGTTAACATTTTTCTGAATTTCTTCCAGACGCGCCTTGAAAACTATAAAAAAAAATGTAAATTACAGGAAATTCAGATTCTTTTGTATAGGTCCTTTGCCCCCCCCCCCCCCCCCCCATATTCCCACTGTTATCCAGAACTTCTGTGTTCAAGATAAAAGTATTTGTCCCTCACCATAGTCCACTCCTGGTGCACACGCTCTTTCCAGTCGTTCTGCTGCATCAATTTCCCCTTCCAGCTGTTGCTGCAAGAAACAATTCTCTAAAAGACAAAATCCATTAAAGAATCATTGTCAGGAGGTTCAGCTTAAGATTTCCTTATCTTCGACCTTAAAGAACCTTCCATGAACTCCTGAATCCCTATGTGTGCTCACCAAATTCAGTATTTTTATTTTTTTTGTAAGCTCAGTAGTTTCTGCTATTGACTTTTCAAGAGTTACCTTAACAGGAAGTAGCTATCTGACAGCTACCATTGGCAGGAAGTAGCTATCTGACAGCTACCATTGGCAGGAAGTAGCTATCTGACAGCTACATTGGCAGGAAGTAGCTATCTGACAGCTACCATTGGCAGGAAGTAGCTATCTTGACAGCTAGAGTATATAAGTACTTATAAAGCTAAGCAAACCACCTTCATTTATTACTGCATGGTCCTGTGTCCAACACAACTTAAAGTACTGCCTATCCCACCGGCTACACATAGGGAGGTATCCATACAGTAAAACTTCTTTGAGAAAACCACCCCTTCTCTTGACCAGATTTTGTGCGGGAGGTTTTCAGTCTACTATGCATTATGCATAATGGTAATTTTCTTCGAGAAGACCATTGTTTTTTTGTGTAGTCTTCTCAAAGAGCTTTACCTGTATTTCATTTACTATCTGAATAACTTTAGCCCCTTAATTCTTTGCTTCTATTATGAGTTTTTTAATACATCAGTTTCAGGGCTTACCTTCGGCACATCGGCACACATCATTTTGACAGATTGTGCCTAATAAACTGCTGTCCTTGTCCACATGATAGAATTTAGCGCAACGGCTTTCTACAAAGGCATGGGAAAAGCAATATGAATTTACAGATATGTAAAAATCACATATTAGATCAATAGAAAAATGTTCTATGTTACCTACCGGGGGTGTAATAGTCGTAAACAGTGACAGATGCAGGCTGGATGAGACCAACTTTAAAGATCTGGTGAACATTGAATTTGATGCATTCCTGTTCTTTGTGTGAGATCTATCCAAAGTAAAAAGGGAAAGTTAATAGATCATTGAGGAACTAATAAAAAAAAAAACTGATATATAGTTTTACAGTACATAAATCATATTGTCCAAGCTGATCATTTCAATGGAGAACACTGGTTTGACCACGTAATCTCAATATCCCATCAACTTTAGAAGATGTAGTGTGAATTAGTAGACAATTCAGGACACAACAATTTATAGCTAAACTTTGTAGATCCCCAACACCTCATGGTAAGTGGTTGGCTACATGTATTAAGGACCTCCATGTAGTAATGTCTATTATTGACCTACATACAGTATATGGCTATCCTCAAACCTGAGAGCAGTGGAGACTTCATACCTTATCCAGATAGATGATGAGTGATCCCTTATCAGTGGCTTCTTTGTTATACTCAAACTTGGAGATATATTTATCCACTCCTTTCATTAGCTGTGAGCAAGAAGAACATGAATTATTTCTCATTTACAAAGATGATAGAACATTTAAAAATTTTTAATCCAATAATCTCACCTTGTTGAGGCTGTCAACATCAGGGGCAAATCCAGTCATCATTGAAACATCCAAGATAGACATGGTTGCATCATTTTCTTTAAGATGTCTATGGAAAGATTACAATAAGGTGATAACATCTTTTTAGATGGCTTTAAGATATTTCATGTCACCATAGTGCTTGATGCACAATTTAATGCATATGATGGTAGATGTCAGTAACTGGTACATGTTACCATGTAGAAGAAACAGGTACTATGATCTGGTTGCTGGTAGTTTATCATTGTAATTTCCTTGCAGAAACAAAAATCAGCTCGAAGTGGACTTATTTTTTGCTAAACGTGTGATGGGCATGTCCTTAAACACAGTAGTCAATGAAATCAAGCAGTGCTGCAGTGTGAAGTATGGAAACCGAAAATAAGCTCATTAACTGGTGCAAATAAGGGAGATAAGGAAGATGCACTCTTCAACACAACATTTCTTTTCCACTATGGGTAATATAATGGATGTGGACATTTTGGCAACTCTCAAATGTGTTACTTTTTACTTTTCTTATGTAATGCTACTAGATTTACTATTATTCAGGAAGTCAGCACAAAGGTATTAGTATGATCTTTATAAAAAGTATTACCTTACCTTGCACAAATCTCAAGTGATAATGTTTGGAAAGCACCTTCTGGAGCATTACGTACTAAGTACAAAAAGAAAACCAAAAATAAATTACTTGCATTTGGGCATCAATACACTATCCTAGCAAGTACCCTACTGCCCAGCACTCATTCATAAAACTACTCCCCTCTTTTGTGAGGACTGAACATATCCAGGCATAAAACTTTTAATAAACCGGTTGAGGTAATATGTAGTTTGGAAGCAAGGGGCACTTATTTTTGAACTATGCACTTACCTAAGTGTTCTTCCTTAACGTTAACTGTAAGATCAAAGTTTTTGCATTCCTTTTCTTTCTCTGTCACAAGAGCATGGTAAACTGACATAACCTAAAGAGCCGTGGAGTAAATGAGAAATGTTTACATTTTTTTTTATAGATTTTTGACTCATTGTTAAAAACTGAATCCCATAGTCTAATCTGGTTTTAAGGTTTACCCTGATTTATCCTTACGTAAATGGAAATTGTGATGGGTGTACCCTAGAGGCAGGGCACAGTCATTGGGTATGTTGGGTAATGGAGCTTGGAGGTGAAGCCCTTCCTTAAAGCTGATAGGTTCTAGCTTTGTGATCAGCTCCCTATAGCTGATTGTGACCCCTAAATCATTGATTTCTGTTAAGGGCCAATGTTACTTTGTGTCATCCTCTAGATAGAACTAATTACAAAAACAAATATATATGTGCATGTCTTCTCTTGGTACTTTACTTCGCTATTCAGGGTTATAAGAAACATTCTGACCCCCTATTCTCATGTCTTTTGTTTTTTTTGTGTCCACTACTTGTGAGGAAAACAGCAAGGAAGCATTGAACAGGCAAGTGTGTCTCACCTTATGAGGAGGTGGTCACCATAAGCATTACAATGAGTATGAGACATCCATCTGACTGTCTTGTTTTGGCATTACTAGGCTGGAGTAGGGATGAGTGAATCAAAACTAAAGAATCCGAATTTGTTACGAATTTCAGGAAAAATTTGATTCATAACAAATGCAAATATCGCCACAATTCGATCGCGCTAATCGCTTCATTAAACTTCATTTAGTCCGGTCCAGGCTCCTGGGGCCGGGCATCTAAAATGACAGATCCACATGTGTGGAAATGGGGCAAGGAATCCTGGGAAGGCGGGAACAAGGGTCGGCGGGATGACCCTGAATCACATGCAGCATGCAGCCTATCAGCAGCCAGCCACCCCTGTGATGTCACAGCCCTATATAATCGGCAGTCATCTTGCGGCCTGTCACATCAGAGTTCTATTACAGAGAGTGGGACAGAGAGCAGTATGTGTTGCACAGAAAAGCATTTTACAGCAGCGATTCACCTCCCAGCCACATCAGCATTCTATTGCAGAGAGAGGGGGACAGAGAGCAGTGTGTTGCACAGAAAAGCTTTTTCACAGCAGCGATTCACCTCAAGCCCAAATCCAGCCTAGAAGAACTGATAGGGAAGGGAGTGATATTGAGAGAGAGAAAGTGCAATTTTGGGTGTAGTACACAGCGACTGTGTGCTTCAGCACTGGTGTGTACAACAACTGAAAAGCTAATAGTAGCCAGCCAGTTAGGGTGAGTAGAGCACTAAAAGCGTATTGTCCTCTATGTGTAACCTGTGCGTACATCTAAGTGGTGTACCATTTTGTTCCTGTTAAAGTCTTAAGGGCCTATATACTGTGTAAGGCCAGGCAAAAGTACACACTTGCTGGTGTTGTAGACAAATACTGTTTTTATGCGTACTGGAGTGCATTGTCCTCCACTCATAAGTGCATACCACATATGTACATGTAAGTGGTGTACCATTTTGTTCCGGTTAAAGTCTTAAGGGCTTAGATTCTGTGAAAGGCCAGACAAAAGTACACACCTGCTGTGTAGACAAATACGGTTTTAAGCGTAGTGGAGCTTATTGTACTCCCCTCATATACGCACTAAGTATGTCAGGCAGAGAAGTGCCAGGACGTTCACAGAGGAGTGGCAGAGGCCTAAATTCAACAGGTAGAGGTCGCAGCAGACTAGGGGCGAGTGGTAGCAGGAGTCACAGCGAGAGGCCTGAGCTCCCTGTATCAGCTAGCGGTCGTGTCTCGACCAGCAACCCATCTGCCATCATCGATTGGTTAACACGGTCATCCACTTCATCACAAGTGACATCTGACACCCCCATTCAACAGTCAGTGGGTTCCTCAGAAACAACCCTCAGTTGGCATGGCCCGGTAGCAGTCCCTGTCCTCCCATTGCCTCTGTCCTATGCTGTTCCCTCTCCCACTGAAGTATCTTATGCTGTGGGTTCAGCTCCACTATTTAGTGAGGACAATCTACTAGAGGACAGTCAGCAGCTACTGCCCAGCCAAGAAGTGGAGAAGACATTCGCCACTTCCTCCGCTAGGTGGGCAAGTAGTGATGAGGAGAGTGGCAAGGGAGGTGGTGTTGCGAGCATTCAGGCTCCTGAAGCAGACACTGTTGAGTACCTGAGGAGGACATCAGTGACGTGCAGACACAACTTGATGATGAAGCCGATCGCACTTGGGAGCCGGGTGCAGAAGGGGCTTCATCATCATCATAATCAGGAGAAGAGGGTTGCAGGTTGTCTGTGAGACAGCAGCTGAGCCAGCAAGGTGGAAGCATGGTTGGCAGTCAGCATGGTGGCAAAAGTAGAAAGTCTGGAGCCAAACATGCCCAGGGTAGACCACCTGCTTCGTGGCGGCCTACCTTCCCAGGAGGTAGTGGAACAGGGGTTCCTGGATTCGGTGGCAGTAGCAATCAGTGCGGAATGTTGGTGGGAAAATCAGTTACTTGGCAGTGTGGCAGTTTTTCATCAAGCATCCGGAGGAGGTTAACATGGCCACATGCAACATGTGTCGGCAGAAGGTGAAGCATGGCCAGGGTCCCAATGTTGGCACCACGGCCCTGCGTCAACATATGCAGCATCACCATAAAGCGGCCTGGGAGAACCTTGGCTCCGATGTGGTGGTACAGCCTGCTGCATCATCCACTGGCATGCCACTCCCTGTTTCAGCCAGCCAAGGCTCCACCACCTCAGCCGAAGGGAGCTGTGTGTCATACCCTCCTTCTCTCGCTCCAGATGCTCTTGCTCCTCCTACTTCGAGTCAGTCATTCCGCCAGCAATCAATCGGCGAAGCCATGTCCAAAAGACAACAGTATGCACCCACTCAACCAACGGTGCAGATGCTGAATATTCTCCTGTCCAAGTTGCTGGTGCTGCAGTCCCTCCCTTTTCAAGTGGTGTACTCTGCACCTTTCAGAGAACTGATGGCTTGTGCCGAGCCGAGGTGGAGTGTCCCAAGCCGTCATTTCTTTGCGAAGAAGGCAGTACCAGCCCTGCACAATTTTGTGGAACAGAAGGTGGGCCAGTCCTTGAGCCTGTCGATGTGTACCAAAGTGCACAGCAGCGCCGACGTGTGGAGCTGTAACTACGGTCAGGGACAATACATTTCCTTTATGGCCCACTAGGTGAATAAGGTTCCTGCACAGTCACAGCAGCAACTTGGACTGGTCACGCCGCTTCCGCTTCCATGCTCTCAGGCTGTTGGTCCTTTGACGGTGTGCGACTCCACCTCCTCATCCTCCCCCATGGGCTCAGCCTCCATTGCACAGACAAGTCTCTCCTCCAGTGCCCCTCCAGCATACCAGCAGCCAGAGGAGCTAGAATGTTAGGAGGAAGGCGAGACAGAGGACCCAGACACACCGTGGCAGCATGCAGTGGAGATGGAGGCAGGGTGTCCCTACGAGTCACTTGCACAAATGGCAGGATGCATGCTCACTTTCTTGCGTAGTGACCGCCAAATTGTCACCATTCAGCACCTTATTGGTCCCTCGCTAGCGGCACAAAATGGGGGCCTTTTTTACACCCACTGAGAGGGAGGACAAACTGACCTACTACAGAGAGATCCTACGTAGTCAGTTGGACAATGCCTATATGCGCCATTGCCCATCCTCTCGTAGGTCTGACTCAGGGAGCCCTCTGCTCTCACCTTCCACTGCCATGGCTCCTGGGGAGGGGATGGGTGGGGTGTTAGGAGCAGTACCCGCTCCATTAGCAGCAGCCTGAGTCTACAGTCGTTGATGAGTAGCTTTCTTCATCTGCATATGAAGCAACTCATCAGCAGCAGGAAGACCTGGAGCAGGGCCTGAATCAGCAGGTGGTGGCATACCTTGACATGACCATGCCAACACACCTTTAAGATCCGCTGGACTTCTGGGCAGCCAAACTTGATTTGTGGCAAAAACTAGCAGAGTTTGCCCTGGAAAAGCTGTCCTGCCCGGCCAGTAGTGTGCCATCAGAGAGGGTGTTTAGTGCGGCGGGGGAAATAGTAACCCCAGGGAGAACTCATCTGTCAATGAAAAATGTGGAGAGACTGAACTTTGTGAAGATGAATCAGGCATGGATCAGCCAGGATTTCCACCACCAATGCCTGATGCACCAGAGTAGATTGACCATGGTGCACACCAACACTTCACAAATATGGATAGTGCAAAACATATTTAAGGTGCTGCTCCCCAGTAACAGACATTCCTCCGCATCAGACCACAAGTAAGTATTGAGGATATGCATTAGTGCATAGTATTGGTGGGGCTTTAAATGTCCCCTGTAAGGCCCTACTCTTGCATTAGTAATTCCCTTCTTGACAAGTGTTACTTGCCCTAAATGGGCAGCCCCACACAGGGACCTCTCCCTATTTCCACCTACAAACACTGCCATTTCCCAGGGTTTTTAGGTGGAAATAGGGAGAGTTTCCTGTGTGGGGCCGCCCTTTTTAGGGTGAGTAACACTTGCCAAGGAGGGAATTAATAATGTGAGAGTAGGGTCATACTGGAGAAGTTTTTACCCCCACCGGTTACAATGGACCATACATTGTTCCCTTCCACCTTTTAGAGGTCTTTGCATCACATCAATACTTGGTGGTGTAGGTGGCACATGGTGTTTTTTGCACACCTTTCCTTTTGTCTGATTTTAAAAAAAATTTGGGTACATATATTTTATCCTAAGAATATTATTAAAAGTTAAGTTTTATGTAATGCATATCCTCAATACTTACTTGTGCACACTAACACTTTTACAAAAGAGACCGTTTTCTTTTGCCTACCTGCCTCAGCTACTATTCTGATACTATTGCCACCAACCGCCCCACTATGTGACTGGGTCACTTTCAGAACTCCTGATATTGCTGATACCACCTCCAGGCTGTCTAACATGTTCTCACCATATGTTCTCCTCATGCTTCCGCCACCTCCACACTGTGTCATTCAGCTACCATATGGTCTCCTCATATTGATGCCACCTCCAAGCTCGGTAATTGTGCCGCTCTGCGACAGTGATTCTAATAGCGATGCCTCCAATCTGCATGTCATACTGAATACCAGTATTTCACTAACCCAGCACACACCCTGAGTGTTACAGCAAGGCAAAGTGTTCTACACCCCAAATTGTTTTGTGGATGTGTCCAAATGATATTTAGAAACATTTCCTTCTTGCCCACCTGAAGTTTGGTGCAGAAGTAACCATAAATAGAAAATATAGAATCTCCCTGGCTATGTATGTATTGGATAATGTTTTTTTGGGTAAATAATTGAGGATTAGTAATGGTGTTAACTGCTAATTTGAACTTACCGTCAATGTTCCTTGCCCTTTGCCCTGGGCTTTGACAATGAACTCTTTGTTCAATCTGGTCTGTAAAGTACAATTGTACAATTAAATGTATATTATTCTGCAATTCTTAAACATTAACACAACTTAAAGCCTATATATACCAATGGCAAGTACATGGAATTGCTATACTTTCTTTTTTTTATATTTTTCATGCCCCAAAATCCACCTAGCCTAGAAAAGGTAGGGGCTCTATCACATGGCCACTTAAGGTCCAATGTTGACCCGTATGCCCATCTTAGAACATAGAAGATGTTGATTTTAGATTTAATATTGAGGAGTTCTTACAATTCTTACCTATTCTTGACAGAAACACCTGGCTTTGTATGACCACCTTAAAAAGACATCCCCACCATTTATGGAGTCTCTAAGACCCACGCCTTTTGTTAGAGGGGCATGTTAGGCTGCATTAGGGAGTAAAATGAATTGTTGCTCATGCAGCACTTTCCCTTTACTTCTTTTGGAGTGACTGTTTGTTCCACTGTTTCTGTAACTCCTATACAAGTGAATATAGAGAGCTGTGGACATTTTGACAGCCACCTTAGATGGTGGGTCAAGGAATTCTATTCTTGAAATAGATTTGGAACGCAGATGGGACCTGCATCTGTCAGACATTTATGACATGCACTGTGAATATGCCATACAGTAAGTGTCTAAGGTGAAAATATCCTTAACTACCAATATGCCTGTAGGAAATTCTTTACTACAAAACATTATTATGACCTCAGATAATAAGAGTACGGCACATCACACTATACCCTCCATATTCTCTTTCAAGATGCCGCCACAATACTGACCTCAGCAGAACGTGAAAGCAAAGCATTTTCCAGATTGATTCGGTACTTTATTGGAGCCTGCCTTTCTGGGAGACTGAGGGACACATCTAGATCAATCTCATTTAGAGCTGGGATGTCCATCTGATATTGAGCCAAGGCTTGGAACATCACAATGGTAGCCTACAGACATGAAGATTAAAGTACAGTGATGTTTTGGGCAATTTTATCAAAGTTAACATATAGTACACAAAAGACAAGAAGACAAGAAATAATACATAACATGAATGCCAAAGTCCAAGAAAAATGAAGTAGCCCCAGATCATTGGCATCACTTACTTGAGTGGACCCATAAACTGCTCCATAATATCTTTGATCATTTATCCATCGCACAATTGGACCAGTTAGATCATAAACCTTCAGGCGCAAGAGAGACAGAAGAGCGTAGGATGTGGCCTCAATGGTGATGAAACGGGAACTAGGCTCTTCCCATTTAACTTTGTCTTGTAAAAAAAAAAGAGAAGGTCAGTATTAGAAAAACAGGGTGAACATTTTACAAGTCCTTCTGTAGACTGATCTTAGGGGAATGGTGTTTTTCCTTGAGGAGACCACCAGCTGTTGTTGGGAGTATTATAGGCCAGGAAATTCTCCCTGGGAAAAAGGTAGGGAAATTAGCTCTCCTCTAGAAGGAAGAAAGCTGTCCGTGCCACAAGTTAGTATCCGAACCTGGTCATGTTTCATGGCTGTTTTATAATTTAGACATTGACTTACAGGCCAGCACTTTTAAATAGGTGGTCTTAAAAAAGGGTTTCCTGGCTGTTCTGGCCTGTTTGCAGCGGTCAGTGGGGAAAGCTGCAGGCAGAGACCTCTGGTGGCACCTTATCTCCCCACCTCTCTACCGAGCATCTGCTGTCATGGAAGTGTCAGGAGGTCAATATGCACATTGGATGACTGCTTGATCTTGCCAAAATAGAAGGTAAACCACTGCCAAATCGTTCTGGTGGCAGCTTTCCCAGAGAATGAAAGGATTGTCTACTTAAAATCCAACATGCCCAATTCTCAACATAATCTGTTTGGCAGGCCCCTATGTAAACTAGACAGTCATCAGGTCTCGACAAGTGGATAGATTTTGCCAAATTTTCACACATGTGTATGGAGAACTTTAGAGAGCCAGCTCTCTTCATCATGGAGAAGAGCAGATTTGCATATTGGTGGACTATAATAACTGAGAACAATGTCTTGGATAGGCCCACCATAGATAATGTATATGGCTACATCCATTTGCATGAAAAGTGAAGGTTATAAAAGACCAAATGTTTGTAAACTTTTTTTTCTCCCCTATAAGTAGACATAATACACGTGGACGTGTTTTCTTTATTCACTTTACTACTATTAGCATTTTGCTGAAAACTTTCTCCTTTTTATTGGGGGGGGGGGAGGGGGGAATTTAGTTCCTACAAAATATCTGTTGAGGTTCAGTACCTGTGGCTGCAGAAAGAAGCTTCTCTGGATGATCTATCGCCCCAGCTATAGCAAGAGCATATGAAGTAATAGCGATATCGTATGGTTTTTTGAGACCTGGAAATTGACCCAACAAGAAGCTGGTCCCCTTCTCAATACTGATCTTCAGGTTCTGTAATAAGTTATTGAAAATATGTTTTACATTAATGTGGGCATGTATTGGATTTGGATGCCTTTAATGGATAATGAAGGTAAGACTCACATTTACATGTGGAGTGCAGGTCTTTTCACTTTCCAGCATAGAAATGAGGACAAAGGCTGTAAGTGCAACGTCTTTTGAGACTCCTGTGATAGCTCCCTAGTTAAAAATAATGTAATTGAATAAGTAAATGTTAGGAGACATATTATAGGTCATTAAAGGCAAGTTGATTTGTAGAAAGTGTTCTGATGATACAGTACATACCACCATCTCCTGATGAATAACCGGGGCTTCTTCTTTGAACATTCCATCTGGTTTTTGTCTCTGAAGAATTAACCATTTGATTGCCCCACACAAAACATCGGTTTCAATATCCACCAGTGGTTGAGCTAATGCAAAAACTTTGGCTACGTAAGCTGTTAGCCTGGCCAGAAAAAAAGGATATTATTCAAATAGTAAATATTTCAAGCCTTAAATCCTAAACTTCAAATGTTATTTTTGCAAAATTTAGCAAAATGCACAGGATTTCAGTGAATTAGACAAGGCTGAAGACATCACCACCTGTTTACTGAGATGTTAAGAGCAGCCACTGCCATTCTTATGCCATTATTTTTGCCATATTCTTCAAATCGTACCCAAATGAAACCCAAGAGATTATTTTCTTTACAAATAAACAAACATCTAAGATGATTTTTTTTTCAATCTATGGATATGAACATTCATAAGTACCCTGCATCAACAGAGGTGGCACTCACCAAGTGCTGGCTGGCCTATCTTTGAAAGCTGCATAAGAATTTTCTGGTTTACGGAAGACAAGTTGCTGTACATAACCTGAACAAAAAAATAATAAAATCACTAACATAGTATGCATTAGGTAATCACACAATCATAGGCTCTTCATAACAAGTCTAAAATCTACTGTACACTTGTAAAAAAAAAAAGGAAAATTGGAAATTCAAAATGAAGACAGAGCATATCTGGGGGGACATTCAGCAGTGTGAACGTACACAGTGATGGCATATTGCTAGCATATGTCTACATATTATTAGATATTTATTAAAGGGGTACTCTGCTGCTCAGCGTTTGAAACAAACTGTTCTGAACGCTGGAGCCGGTGCCAGGAATTCGTTATGTCATAGCCCCGCCCCCTCAATGCAAGTCTATGGGAGGGGGCGTGGCAGCCGTCACGTCCCCTCCCATAGACATACATTGAGGGGGCGGGGTGTGATGTCATGAAGGGGAGGGGCTATGAAGTCACAAGCTCCTGGTGCCGGCTCCAGCGTTCGGAACAGTTTGTTCCAAATGCTGAACAGCGGAGTACCCCTTTAATTCTGAGATTGAAGGGACTACAGTACTAGTTTAATATTACATGCCCTTCATTGTTTTCCTTGAACAGTTGCTTCCTGGCCATTCAGGGGACTGCTGCTAGCCTCATTGGTTCTCAGGGTTGCTGGGGATCCCAGGGACTGAACCCAAAATTTTCATAAGGTATTAGGCATAAGAAGTATGCCTTTAGTTTACAACTTGGGAATGTGCCATTGATGGAAGATTCCTTCTATTGTCAATATTATTTCTCATAAAAAAAACAGGCCATTTCTATTTATTAAATATGCACTTGGAAAAACTTTTGACATGTCCTAGAGACATGTGAAAATTTCGATCGGTGGGGATATAATTGTTCATACCTCCACCGATCAGAAGAACAATAGTGTTGAGCGCGAATATTCAAAATTTGAATTTTTACCACGAATATCTGCACTTCGCGATTTTGCAAATATTTAGAATATAGCAATTTTTTTTTCTTTTCCTTCACAGTACACATCACAACAATGATGTGTACTGTGTAAAAAAAAAGTGATCATATTATTTACTGTGTGAGTCAGTGGGGAGCGCGAAGATTTTGTATACGCAAATATCCACGAATATTGGCACCTCCAGAAGACACTGATCCTTCCCTTCTTTTAGATGGAAGATATAATTGTGCATGCGCACTATGGGAATTTCATTACAAATTTTTGCATGGAAAAAAGGGAACGAACATAGTGAATATGCGTTTTTCGCGAATAAAGGATCAATATTCGTCCATGTGTTCGCAAAATATCGCGACTTCAACCCCTGCCGCTCATCACTAGAGAACAAGCCGGGAGAAGTTTGTGCTCAAAGAATTTCTCCCAACATTTTGTCATGATCGAGACACACTCTCAATGTAAGTCTATGGAGGATGTCTCGGTCATGTGAAAGAGAAGGCAGGAGTGAATGGCTGTGCAGTTTTCTCCTGGCTAGTTCTTTTGGTCGATGGAGTTCTAAACACTTAAACCTCCACCGATGAAAACTTTGAATATATATCTCTAGGACAAGTTCACTGGTACACTTTAAGTTATATAATGCCCTAAAACACTTGAAATGTGTACTTCTATTTCTACTATGGGGTTGAGAAGAAAAAAAAATGACAATGAAGAATGCTAAACTTAAAGTGAGTTTCTAATATGTAATACACATGTTGTATGCTTTTATTTTTTTCTTACCCTGCCTGATGTTCTTGAGGGCTTCATCTCTTCGGTTCAAACCAATTCTTTCCCACTGGTTGGTAGCATCAAGAAAAATGGTTGCAATTACACTGGGAGTCATGGTGATCATATTTTGTTCTCCACAACCACGGGGAACAACAATTAAAGGATTGAGATTTGAGCCGTCGACTGCATTCTCAACCAGTTGGCCGATTGGGTTTCCTGAATGGATTCATGAAATATTTTTTTAGACACCAGACATAGTCATTTATAATGGATAAATTACATTTAAGGTATAAAGACATATATATTTATTTTTTGCCAAAGAGAAACTAATGACCCCCCATTTACCAATTGCTTTAAAAGAAATTAAAACTTAAAAATTTAAACTTTTATTGAAATTATATACATTGGAAGTGTAGTGAAACATTTATCTGGAAACTAGGAGCTTTTATGGGATATTAATTTCAGACAGTTGTAGGAATTGTGTTGAATGGAATAAGAATTAATATGTATAAGGAGCCCACACTTGGGCTAGGGATTCAATCACCTTCCACCACTAGCCATTTTTTATACAAGTGGGCTACACATATTTATCAGGAATTGGATCAAAACAATAGAGCACTGCCTTCAACATGTTTTGCCATGACTTCAGCGTTGTCAAGGGTGAATGAGCTATGGCCCGGTATATACAGTCCCCTAATTAATATTTTAAGAAGCTCTCTCCTGAACTGCTTAAACCCTTTAAAATTGATATGGAGATTGAGGCTTACTTAAAGGGGTACTTTGGTGGAAAACATTTTTTTTTTAAATCAACTGGTGCCAGAAAGTTAAACAGATTTGTAAATTACTTCTATTAAAAAACTCTTTATCCTCCCAGCACTTTTTAGCAGCTGTATGCTACAGAGGAAATTCTATTCATTTTGAATTTCTTTTCTGTCTGATCACAGTGCTCTCTGCTGTCACCTGATGCTCGTATCAGGAACTGTCCAGAGCAGGAGAAAATCCTCATAGCAAACCTATGCTACTCTGGACAAATCCTGACACGGACAGAGGTGTTAGCAGAGAGCACTGTGGACAAGACAAAAAAGAAATTCAAAAAGCAAACAATTTCCTCTGTAGCATACAGCTGCTAAGAAGTACTGGAAGGATAAAGATTTTTTAATAGAAGTAATTTAGAAATCTGTTTAACTTTCTGGCACCAGTTCATTGAAAAAAAAAAAAAAATAAATAAAGTTTTCCACTGGAGTTACCCCTTTAACCTAATTTTTTTTGTGAATTTACTATAAATGTTTACTGTACGGCCAGAGAGTTAATTCAAAGTCTTCCTGGTATTCAGTTAAATAAACAGGTAAAGTTTATCCTACAATATATTTCAGTAGATTTTAACCAGTAGATCATGATGTATTTTGTAGATTTCAGAGAGGAGACCAGTGAAATCATGATGTATTTTGTAGATCTCAGAGAGGAGACCAGTAGATGTCTAATAGACTTCGGAGTGAAAGCCATGAGATATGATGTATCAGTAGACCGCAGAGTGGCAAAAAGTAGATTGTGATGTACTGGTAGATATCAAAGTAGTTGAAGATCTCCGAGTGGAAACCAGTAGACCATGATGTATCAGTAAATGTGGAGACAGATTATGATGTATAAAGGGATCTCAGCAAGGAGACCAGTAGATCATGAAGTATCAGTAAACCTCAGAATGGAGACCAGTGCATCACAGTATACTGGTAAAGAACAGAAAATCTTCATATTAGGCCACCAGAAGTGGGAAAACTGCCTCCTCATAATTTCATGTCTGAGTTTTAGTTTCAGTCCTTGCCTGTTGGGGCATCAAAAGGGCTTTTCAGTCTCATCCAATACTATTAGCTAATATGGGTGTCATACTCTCCCTTATGGCTAATACAAATGTTAACAAAAAAAAGTACAGGGCATAAGTAACTTGGTCATGGAAGATGAATGCATGGCTGTAGAAGAATGGGTGCCATAAGTATTATTATTTTTTTTTTTACCTTGAATAGTTACAAATGTTTCAACTTCCGTCTTAGGTACAATGTTTTTCTCATCCAGAGCAGACACTTTCTCTTCCTGAATACCATCTATTGGAAATAAACAACATATTACTACTTGGTTAGTTTTGTATTCATGGCTGAAAAATACAATATATCTACCATCTTCTGAAAGATTTCTAAGGTAGATTAGTGACTAAAGCTGACAACTGGCAGACTATATACAGTAATGTGGATATGGGCTTCCTGACTCTTCCCCAAAGCATATATCAGGGAAGAGAAGGATTTTTCACTTTGATTTCTCAGATAGAATCACTAGCTTATCCCTCTTTCCACTAAAAACATAAGCATACCCAATAAGCTGAGTGTGCTTGTGTAAGGGGGTGTATGTCTGGCCAGATTAAGTAAAATTATGTTATCATAGGTGGAATAAAAGATACGTAGAAGGAATAGTTATTTCTGAAACTACATCAAACATTATAAAATATTGGTCCAACTCAAATTCTCTTCATAAAGCTGAAATGTCGTCTACACGTGAGATTTTTAGATCACAAATGATTGATGCAAATTCTCTTGTTCTTTTCTAATATCCATTTTATTTTTTTTGCATATATATCCATATACTCAATGGTAACAGCATGTGAATTAAACATGCTAAACTTAAATTGTTATAGATAAACATGCACTGAATACTAAGTGTATAGCTTGGTCTAAGTTACAGTTTCACATAATACATTTGTATCCATTTTATAATCTCTTTATTTTATGTTGTAAAAAACATTCTATTGTTTTTCTTTTTTTTAAAGCAAATGATACATTTAAAGACAAGAAAGAGTTAGGTCTTACTTGACCCTAGAATAAAAGGTCATCAGTTCATTAAAGGGGTATTCCGGGCAAAACCATTTTGATAAGATGTCTGATCACGGGGGCCCACTTCTGAGACCCCCCGCGATCTCCCTGTAGCACCCGCATTCTATGCGGGGACTGCATCTCTAGTTTCGGAAACCTCCGGGTTTTTGGGACTGGGAACCTGATGTCATGCCACGCCCCTCCATTCGTGTCTATGGGAGGGGGCGTGACGGCCGTCACACCCCCTCCCATAGACATGAATGGAGGGGGCGTGGCGTGACGTCACGTCCCCAGTCCCAGAGGTTTCCGAAACTGGAGATTCAGCACCCACGTAGAATGCGGATGCTTCAGGGAGATCGCGGGAGGTCTCAGCAGCGGGCCCCCCTGTGATCAGACATCTTGTCCCCTATCCTTTGGATAGGGGATAAAATGTTTTTGCCCAGAATACCCCTTTAAGGAGGGGTGTCCCCCCATTAGTAGCTACTGTAGCTACAGAACTCCACTGTGATTTGGAGAATGAGAACCTGGGTCTCCCATCAGAATGGAGTGGTGGTCAGACATGCACACCATTGCTCCATTCACTCTCTGCCAATGATAGCCGAGTACAGCACATGCCTATCTCTGGTAGTTTCCAAAGAAAATTAAAGGAGCAGTAGTCACATGTGCGCACTACTGCTTCATTCTGACAGGAGATGTGGGTCACTGTTCTCAAGGGGCCCCAACAGATGGACTCCCCAGTGATCACTTATCCCCTATACTAAGGACTTCTAGTGGTGGGAAAACTCCTTTAAACTATACTTTATGGCAACCAATTTAAATTTCTCCGATGCAGCTAAAATAACAAAATCAAACAACTTTGCAAATAGTTTTCATTAGAGATACCTTACTATCTTATACATACAGCTCCAGTGCAGACCTATAAATTTCCATGGTAACAAACATTAAAACCCCTACATGTGGTCAGATCCAGTAGAAGATGGGTGATTTACAACTGCAAAAATGGGGCCTACCTTTCCCTTTGACCTGAGGTTCCAGTGTGACTTGTTTTACATTCTTTGTAATGCGAACACCTTCAGGCTGAAAAAACAAAAGGATATAAATAAATTGTGTTCTAGTAGAGGAGATGCAGAAAAGTTGTCAGGCCTGACTATATCCAATGACCTATTAGCAGAATTTTCAAGGCAACCTTTGAATATGAAGACTATATTATTCTCAATGATTGTAAATTCTGATCTCTATGGTTTGGTAATGATTGCGATTGGTACCCAATACCCTCTTCAAAAATGTAAAGCAGGGTATGTTGTTTGGTTGTTAAAGGGGTACTCCGCCCCTAGACATCTTATCCCCTATCCAAAGGATAGGGGATAAGATGTCAGATCACGGGGTTCCGCTGCTGGGGACCCCCGGGATCTTTGCTGCAGCACCCACCTGTACGGCTTCCGGCAACGCTGAAGGCTTCGGATCCCGACCACAATGGTGGAAGAGCGTGACGTCACGACTCCGCCCCGTGTGATGTCACGCCCCGCCCCCTCAATGCAAGTCTATGGGAGGGGGCTTGACGGACCTCCCATAGACTTGCATTGAGGGGGCAGGACGTGACATCACGCGGGGCGGAGTCGTGATGTCACGCTCTTCCGCCATTGTGGTCGGGATCCGAAGCCTCCAGGGTTGCCGGAAGCCGTACAGGTGGGTGCTGCAGCCGAGATCCTGGGGGTCCCAAGCAGCGGGACCCCCGCGATCTGACATCTTATCACCCATCCTATGGATAGGGGATAAGATGTCTAGGGGCAGAGTACCCCTTTAAATAATGAACATATTTATATTCATCATGTACCATTTTATGGTATTAGTGTAGAGGCTTATGGTAGCTTCTCTTTTTTATAGTTACTCACTGCCTGTACTTCTTTAGGTGTAAGTACTTTTCCATCTAGCCTCGACTAATAAAAATATTTTGAGCTGCACAATACCCAATTTTTCTTTTGATATTGAGAACTGCGTATATTACTTTCAGACTTTATACATCAGAATTTAAACTTTTGCCCATCACATTCTCCTGTAATGTAGGGTACAAAAGATGATTCCTGGTTACTTACCACAACCTTCAGTTTCTTTCTGATACCATCTGACAAAAACTGTCCGGAAACTGCAGCCTTCACCTCCACATCGTGATAACCCAGGCTCAATGGAACCAGAATGAAAGGAACAGCTATAGAAGATTGAGGTCTAATATCTACAATTTGACGGAATTTCGCCTTGGCCGTAGACAGGCTACAAAATTCTGGATTGTGAGTTAGCTCCACTCGTACCTAAGATGAAGACATTAAAAGGTAAAACATTATGGAAAGGAAAATGGGAATGGAGTAACTGTCCATGTAGAACATTTGGGAAATATTTAACTATGAAGAATATAAACAATCAGCCCAGGTCACATGAATTTGTGTAGAATTTTTTTACTTAATGCTGGTAAAACATTAAGAGCCAATTGGATGAAGTTTTGACCATTCTGAACTATTACAAGAAATTGACTTATTACAGTTATGAATTGTTTACATAGCTGTGGCACCCTTAGAAGACATCTCTTACCTTGATCTTGTCATTGCCATAGTTATAAAGTACAGCTCGAACTTCCACCTGCTCATTTCTCACCACGGAATATGGGAGCTTCAGGTCAATAAAGAAGTCCTTTAATACCTGGATTTCATAAGGCTTGGCTACACAAATACCTGTGTACAGGACAGAAATTCTGTTAATATCTCAATGTATAAATTAGACTGTGTTGAGGTAGTCATGCACATTAAAGGGGAACTGCGGTGGAAACAAGTAGAAAACAAATGTTTTCAAATCAACTGGTGCCGGAAAGTTAAACAGATTTGTAAATTACTTCTATTAAAAAATCTTAATCCTTTCAGTACTTATGAGCTTCTGAAGTTAAGGTTGTTCTTTTCTGTCTAAGTGCTCTCTGAAGACACGTGTCTCGGGAACCGCCCAGTTTAGAAGCAAATCCCCATAGCAAACCTCTTCTAAACTGGGCGGCTCCCAAGACACATGTCATCAGAGAGCACTTAGACAGAAAAGAACAACCTTAACTTCAGAAGCTCATAAGTACTGAAAGGATTAATATTTTTTAATAGAAGTAATTTACAAATCTGTTTAACTTTCTGGAGCCAGTTGATATATATAAAAACATTTTTTTTCCTGGATAACCCCTTTAATGCTTCCAGTACTTATCAGCTGCTGTATACTACAGAGAAATTGGTGAATTTATTTTCTGTCTGACAACAGTGCTCTCTGCTGACACCTCTGTCTGTGTCAAGAACTGTCCAGATAAGAAGCAAATCCCCATAGAAATCCTTTCCTGCTCTGGACAGTTCCTGACACGGACAGAGGTGTCAGCAAAGAGCACACATTTCTCTGTAGTATATCTGTAGTACACAGCAGCTGATAAGTACTAGAAGGGTTAAGATTTTTAAATAGAAGTGATTTACAAATCTGTTTAACTTTCTTGCACCAGTTGATTTGATTTTTTTTTTCCCCACTGGAGTTCCCCTTTAAGTTATTATCCAATGTATGGGCACCTTCAGAATCTTCCCCCGATAGATAAAGTCAGGAGAAATAAAAAAAAGGACAGTATGATTTCTACATGACCCTCTTGTTTATTTTAAAGCTTGACGTTCCTTCTGAGAAGCTTATCTTCTCCTCTTCACTGAAAACTAAGGCAGACCTGGCAGAGCTGATCATGCATGTGTACAGGGAATTAGGAGAGATAGCTTTAGGCCAGGGCTGAAGCCATCTATAGGAAAAGTAGGCACCGGCCTATAGCGCTCTCCTTATGGGGGCGCCACCCGCTTGCTTAGGAGGTAGTTGTTGGATGGGGGCATAGAGGAGGAGCATGGAGAATTACAGAGGGGATTGGAGGGTTAGAGGAGGAGAAAAGGTGTGGAGGAGAAGGGGGCAAAGGGGCTAAAGGGGGACTCAGGGGTCTGAAGGAGGAGGAGAAACATGGGTCTGGAGGAGGACTAAGGTGTCTGGGGGGACATAGACCATGTCCCCACTGCAGATTTTGTTTTCAATGAGATTGTTCTGCTCTCTGCACACTTGGGAATCACCACAGCGGAATCCTGCTGGAGGAATGGATGTTTGCCCGAAGAATGAACATAGAAATTCTTTGGGCAGAATTCTGCCAGACTGCAAGCCCTTAGGGATCTAAAGGAGGAGGAGAAAGACGGGTTTGGGGGTGGACAGTTGGACTTAAAACAGCATATGGCAGTATTATTTTCAGGAGGCATGTTGTCTGACAGGGTTATATTTAGGCTGCATAGTGTGTGGCAGGTTTATAATAATTATTGTTGTTATGATTCGGCTAGCTGGATGTGGATCCTCTGTGTCAGCGAGGGATTGGCGTGGACCGTGTCGGTGGACCAATTCTAGGTTGCTACTGGTTTTCACCAGAGCCCGCCGCAAAGCGGGATGGTCTTGCTGCGGCGGTAGCAACCAGGTCGTATCCACCGGCAACGGCTCAACCTCACTGACTGCTGAGAAGGCGTGGGACAGAAGGATTAGGCAGAGGCAAGGTCAGACGTAGCAGAAGGTCGGGGCAGGCAGCAAGGTTCGTAGTCAAAGAGGATAGCAGGAGATCTGGAACACAGGCTTTGGACAACACTAAACGCTTTCACTGGCACAAGGCAACAAGATCCGGCAAGGAAGTGCAGGGGAAGTGAGGTAATATGGACAGGGAGCAGGTGGAAGCTAATTAGGCTGATTGGGCCAGGCACCAATCATTGGTGCACTGGCCCTTTAAATCTTAGAGAGCTGGCGCGCGCGCGCCCTAAGGAGCGGAGCCGCGCGCCAGGACATGACAGCCGGGGGCCGGGACAGGTGAGTGACTTGGGATGCGATTCGCGAGCGGGCGCGTCCCGCTATGCGAATCGCATCCCCGCCGGCAGTGTCAGTGCAGCGCTCCCGGTCAGCGGGTCTGATCGGGGCGCTGCAGAGAGAGGAACGCCGCGAGCGCTCCGAGGAGGAGCAGGGACCCGGAGCGCTCGGCGTAACAATTGTCTTCATATAGAGGATGAAGATCTGCTAAACAAAGATGGAGAGAAGATGGAAATGGAAGAAGTCACAGCACCTCGAACAGATGGAGAAGAAAAGGAAAGACAGAAGACGTTTCCTGTGAGTCACTTTATATCATTGTGTATTCTGACTGTCCCAATCATGCTGGAGTCACTTGTAAGTTCTGCAGTGATGATGGACAAAACTGTACCCCAAACTGTGGCTCTCCAGCTGTTACAAAACTACATCTTCTATCACGCCTGAAATCTGGCATGCTGTGCCAGAAACTGGAGCACGTACTAGTGCACATTACATTGGGTTGTGTTTTTATACATTGTGCTGTGTTTTTATATATTATACTGTATTCTCATAGGTTATATTGTGTTCTCATATGTTGCACCATGTTCTCACACATTATATATATGAAAGTGGGCCCCAGCAGGGGTGGAACCACCTAAAGGCTATATAAGGGGCGGCAAAATGAGGTTCTGCCTAGGGTGGCAAAAAGGTTTCTTTATTGTCCAATACACTTACATGCGTTTCGAGGCTTCTTGCCACTTTTTCAATAAGACATAGGCTTGAAGCCTATGTCTTATTGAAAAAGAGGCAAGAAGCCTCGAAACGCGTTTAAGTGTATTGGGCAATAAAGAAACCTTTTTACCATACGCTCCTGTCATCTCTACACGGTACGCGCCGAAGATCCCGGACCTTTTCCACCATATTATGAACAGTAATGGCTATAATTTGGTGCAATAGTTTTTAACTGAATATACCACGGTTGTGACTGCAAGCTATAAGGAATACAATTGTACATATTTTTCTAAAGTAAATTTCCATATTGCTTTATCATTCAAACCTGTGAATATATTATAGCTTTGTGTTTTAATATGGTCAAAAAACACCACAGAAACACCAGGACCTGATCCTCTTTCTAGAACACATTTTTCAGGTTAGTACCTTTATTTTGAGAGAGACTCACAGCCAGGACCTCCCAGGTAGTGATGGAATCCTTCAAGAAGAGGTTGAGAACCTTGGTCGAAATCCTAAAGAGATGGAAAACTAGTCAGTAATGAAGATCTATAAATCACCATATAATATTTGTCATATTAAGACGCTAAAAAGTTACAATCTTTGGCTCACATTTATTAATAATAATGTATAATTCTAAGACAGTGGAAAATGTGTCTTTAAATGTGCCAGATTTATCACAAGGTCAGAGGTTGATTCATAAATCTGTAGACTGTCTCGTTTTAGTTAGCACTTTTTGGCTAAGTTTTGAATAATGTATTCTTTATTTTCTTTAGGTCATAACAATTCTCCAAATTTTTTGTGCATACCATGACAATTTAGACCACTCCGCTCTTCACCCACGCCATGCACATTTTCTGACAAGCCCCTCCCCCTTGTTTCTGGGTTTGTTATTTTTGTGCATTTTGCTTAAGAGTTGGTCCCATTCCTTATGCCATTGATTGGTAAGAACCTGCAAGGGTTCCACAAGCTAACAGCATTATTTTTTTTTAGCAAACTATAGAGAGTTGAGAATTGACCCAACTGGACACTATAAAGCAGTGACATTTTATGGGACCTTCTTTTCTTCCATTTGCCCCATCTTACCAAAACGGATTATACCATCTCAAGATATTTTCATTGATGGGGGGGATGGGGGATGGGGGTGGGGGGGTTGACTGCTGAGACCCCACCAATCCTGACAATGAGGTAGGCCAGAGGTGGGCACTGCACATGTGCTGCCAGAATTTTGTTCATTCTCTGAAATCCCTGAACTCAGAAATGTTTGTTAGGCTAATAGAGAATGAATAGGACAGTGGCAGATTATGCCTTGTGTTGGCCATTCATTCAGAATTTTTTTTATCCCTGTTCTTGGGATCAGTAGATGTCCCAGAGGTCAGACCCTTGCCAAACAGCTTGTTATCCCCTACCATATTAAAAAGGAATTACATCTAAAGATGAGAATACCCCCTTTAATTCACATATGTAGAAAAATACTATATAAATAGGTTTTCCAGCCATATATTTTTATTTAAAAAGGGGTAGAATCAGTGTTGTTCCAACACTCACTGCTGATCCCTACTTCTTGTCCTCTCAACACATGCAATGGAAGTAAATGCCCACTTAAAGGGGTATTCCAGGATTTTTTTTCTATTTGACTATGCTGCAGGGGCTGTAAAGTTAGTGTAGTTCATAATATAGTGTCTGTACCTGTGTGTGACGGTTTTCTCACAATTCTTATGTGATTTTCACCCCAATATTTATTTTTAACAGCATACAAAATGACTGTTGTCTCAGATTTTTCCCAGGTTGCAATGTGGCCAAGACCTGACTCACTAGTCAGCTGATGACAGGGAGCCTGTCTGCTTCAATGGGTGGAGGGATCGTTGGTGGGAGAGAGATCAATCAGTAATTAAGGCAACAGCTGTAGGCACCCTGATTGAAAACCAAAGGTCTTTTGAATGGATGCAGCTCATTTATGTTTCAATGGGTGGGGTGGCTGATGTGTGGGAGGGATGAAAATGGAATTATGGGATTTGTAGGCAAAAAAAGAAAACTCAAACAGGAAATACAAGTTCACAGATTTCACAACATAGCCATTTAGCCCCAAGACAAGTGCAGATCCTCCCTAAGCATGTCCATTATTGTCTGCCAGGTATGTACTAAAATCACCTTATGGTTGAGAACCCCTTTAACTAATTATTGGTCACATAGGTTACCCATCTCAGTCTGTGGGAAGTGGGAATTTCCTGCTTATTAAGGGGGAACCAGTAAGTGGAGATTCACAGGGACCCGGTCAGCATTGGAACTGCACTGGAGGGGTTGGGAAGGTGAGTATTGTTTGTTTTATTTTTTCACCTCATCTGTCCATTTGAAAAAACAGAATTGTAAAACATACCCGTTATTATCAGGTCTCTCATTCATTTGTTCTATTTTCCAAAACCATGACTGAGGAAACTCTGATCTTGAAACAATATCAGCATCCGGGAGATATTCATCGTCATCATCACCTGCAGAATAAAACACGCCATGTTTATATCTGTACATTTTCCCCTACAGTGCAGTCTACCGACATGAAGAGGTTTGACACCTGTGGTTAAACCAGGAGTAAGAAATAGAGATATGTTTTTTCCATGGCTTTAAAATTTCCGAAAAATGTATATCTCTAGAAGGAGCAATAAGAACCAATGAGGATAAAGCAAAGTAAAAAAAGAGCAAAAAAAGCTCTTCCTCTAAGCTCTTAGGGGACATTAATAAAAGACAGATTGGCTGCAAAATTTGGGGAGACGAAAATCAGCTCCGTTCATCTGGTTGGGGTTATTGTGGTGCCAAACACATGTATTTCTGCAATGTGTGAATGTTCCCTTTATAGTGGATAAAGTATATAAGTATTTTCCAGATCCCACCGTGTTCCCACTTCTCACTTCTGCCATCCGTGTCGATTTCTTTTAGACCCCTCTCCTCCTTCCGCTTTCGTTCGATGTAATTGCAGCAGTCCAAGAAAGCATCCACACATTCTTTGCCTTCCAAGATGTTTTTTGCTCGTTTTTCACAGCTGTGACCCATTGGATTGTCATGCATGCCATCCGTGCAGCATGTCCTCACTGACCCACTGTACTTGGAGGCTGAAAAATAAGTTTTCATTGATAAACATAAATCCAAAGCCACATTCACACACGTAAGGAGAAGATTCCATGTCTAAGATGAAGCAATACTACCAACATACTACCAATATAAAACCCAAGATCAGAGAATGAGAGGGGAAGCCCAAGTGCTCAAAGACATTTTTCTTTACCTAGTATTACAGAGGTTTACTAAAGATTGCAGTGTTTTCCCCCTGCGAGCTAGTACCCAGGAAATCAGACCATTGGTTATGTCTCCAAATCACCCTCTCCCACTATGCAATGTCATTTTTTAAAACTGTATAGACAAGAGCAAACTGTATAGAAAAGAGTATAACAACAATATAAGTTACTGACGATTTAAGCAGAGTCTCAAAGTGTACCAGTGTAACATTATATGTATCTTTTTAATATACATTGGTAAAAAAAATGTGTATATTTTTGGGTGAAAAAATGCTGTTTCTGCAGCTATTGCCTGTGTGTCTCTGCGAGGAGTCCAAATACAGGAAGTGAGGACAGGACAAGAAGGACTCTGTGCAGGCTCCTGGCTTGTCAATCATCCTCATGTGTGAGTCCATAGCATGTCACATAGCCTCAGTGCACAGAGCCCTGCTTGTCCCCCCTCACTTCCTGTATTTGGACTCCTCATAGAGACACACAGACAATAGCTTTATGGAAAAAATATACATATTTTTATAACCAATGTATATTACAAATATACATATAATGGTATTATCTATATTATATAAAAAGTTTTTGTTGATGACAGGTACACTTTAAATTAACTAAGTCTATGTTCACATTGCGGTTGTGCTCTGTCCCATTCTGGGTTCAAAACAGGGTGATGCACAATTGACTCCACCGGGTCTCGACGGATTCCATTTACTTGAACTGGGTCTTTTGGAGATCCGGTAGTTTACAGTAGAAAAAAAATAGTACATGCACTATTTTTTTCTCTGCTAAACTCTTGTCGTTGCAACAGAATTGCAGATGGAACTCCATATAGCAGAGCCTGATGGCTATGTGAAAGAGGCCTAACTGTATGATCACTTCCCACTGCGCTTCATCTCACCATAGGTAGTTTTCTGTTCAATAAGTTGTGCAGAGGAGCGGCGCCTCCTAGCAGCACGGACTTCACATTGTGGTTCTGATGAGAAAAAAAACAAAAATAATTAAAAAATACAGACAATGTCTCCGCAGATATTGGTCATCGGTCATCATGTCTAAAAGGATGATCAGTGGAAATAGTTAAAACTGACCATTTCTAATATGTATGGCCAGATTCCTTTTCATGCCTCTCCCTTCATTAAGGTGCATTGCAAGGTGATTGGCCAAGACATGAAACGTATACACCGGCATGCTGTCAAAATTGGAAGT
The DNA here is from genome assembly GCF_029499605.1 of Hyla sarda. Taxonomy (NCBI): domain Eukaryota; kingdom Metazoa; phylum Chordata; class Amphibia; order Anura; family Hylidae; genus Hyla; species Hyla sarda. The sequence continues at coordinate 28,209,160 of NC_079192.1, read as the reverse complement.
CAACTTTGCTTGTGCTGCATCAGTACTCTCCAGTTTTCTGGAATGTGATACCCAGAACCATCATACTCATTCCTAACATCCACAGCTTTAAGTGTGCCCTAAAACACATCCATTTAGGCAGGCTTATAACATTACAACATTCCCTGAATGGTTGCCCATACACACACAAACACCTTCCATTCAACAGAGTCTGACTATGCTTCACACGCCTGGTATCTGAACACGGAAGGATCCATCTGTATGTGCACTACCCAATTCGTATATCGGACAAGATACAAATAAAGCACTTTCTGCCTTTTATCTCAACCCCATTCCTCATAGATTGTAAAAGAATAGGACCCTCACTCGTTTTGTTTAAATAATTAATGTGTAAGTCAGTAATGTCTGATGTCTGTTTATGGATCCCCAGAGTTGTAAAGTGCTGTGGTGCTATATAAATACGTTTTATTATTACTGCTATTAATGAAAGGTGCTGTGCATGGACAGCCATTAGCCTTAGTCATTAGACAATCATTAGTTATTTTCTGAACATATACATGTTTTGACAAAGAGTCGATGAGTTGCCCCTCTTTTACATCTAACGTCTTTAAAATCAAATTTTTAAGATTTATTTTTTGATCCTTCCCTCCCCTATTCTTTTTTTTTTTTACACTCATATTATCACAGCTTCTTCCATACCTCTCCTCTACTCTACTACCAGGTCTTTATCAGGGCATTTATTTCCTCTCCACTTCTCTTGTTAGCTCTTTCTTTTTTCTTTTTCAACACTTCTCACTTGTGTCTTCCATCATATTTTCAGACAGCTTCTCCCATACTCATCACTCCCTCATATTCTCTAATTCTTGGCTTTTCCCATACTGTTCCTTTCTTACACTCATCACACATCATATTCTCTCCAACATGGCTTTACCCACACCTCTCCCCTGCCCTACTCATCATCACTCCTATCTCCTTTGGGACTCCTATTATGCCTAAATGCGTTCATTTCTATTCCACAGGTCCCTTGAAAGTCTTCTATTTCACAAACCTTAAAATTGAATCTGAATGGACATCTCTTCAGTAGAATAAATCACATCATTATTTCTTCCTAACAAGAGAAGGCCTTTGTACCTGATCTCTGTTGGGTTGATATTTGGAAACTTGACTGCAGGGCCAAACCAGCATCATAGAACACCCCCATATTATTGGAACCACTTCCAGATGTGCAGCCAATGTCTGATTTCTCCACAGAGTCCCACACCTAAAAAAGGTAAGACGGACATGGATATAGTTGATGTACTTGCATTTTCATATAGTGACTATTTCAAATGTGGTTTACATAAAACTCCTTACCTTCTTTTGGGACATCTTAAATTTGCTGTTCAACACATAGACACCTTTATCTACGGCCACCAGTCCCACATAGGCCTTGTGATCTGCTTGCAGTTTTAACCTCATAGCGGAACCAGGGCTTTGTGCTTTGTTGTCTCTTTCTGAGTTGCCCGTCACCAACAACTGTTTCGAGGTATAAATAGGTATGTTAGCAATCACTCTTCTCTCTATGACATAGGAACATTTTAAACTACATTCCACGGACAGCTTGTAATGTAGGTAAACATGGATGTTATATCGGCCTGTGTAAAACAACCCTTCTGCTTCAGGATCTTTGAAGGTTTAAAGTTCCATGGTACTCAGTGGTGCTGCCACATTTCATTATATTGACTAATGTAATGGACTATTTGTCAACTTTCACCTGGATGGAGGAAATTACAAGTAGGTCATTGTGCCTAAGTCTAGTTAGAAAGCTTTTAATGTGGCGCCAGTATGTGTGTCACCACATTGGAGGGAAAACATGTAAAAGTGGATAAGGCTGGGCGGCCAATTTTAAGTGCATGTTTCTTTACCTGCATGTTATATTTGAACAGCCTGTTCTTGATCTGCATGTAAGGAACAGATTGAAACTTGCCATTGCTTGAGATGACATCTGTTGGAATGGCTGCTGGAGTATACCATTCATCAGCAGGGTGGTGAGAGTGATGTTAGGGCTGTGAAAATGCTACTGTGCATGTTATTCACATGACCATTGGAGTTGTAAGGCATACCATAGGGGTTACCTAAAAATGCCTATGGTGTTGTGTAAAGATGGTGAGCTTACCAGGTGTTTGGACCATTTTTGAGTTAGTGCAGTTGAGCCTTAGCTGCAGGGCTAGATAGTCTTTTGGGGCATGGTATTGCAGAGGTGGAGGAGGCTGAGTGTATTGTCAGTATGTTGGAGGGTCATTTTGTGTAGATGTAAGGCTGAAGGAAGCCAAAACTTAGTTGTTGTCAACATAAATACAAACTTGGTGGGAATGGTCACTGGGACCTAGAGTAATTATGTGCAGGTGGCTTGTTGGGCAAGGAAGTGGGTGTGCTGAGGCCATAAGTGTATCTAGTGAATTGAGCGTAAGTCAAGTGGAGGTAGTAGAGGGAAATAGTAGGAGGATAAATCAGTGTCGGGCAGTGATTCCTATTCTGTTTAGTTCTTTTCAATTAGATGCAGTTTGGAGTCTCTTTAAAGTAACAAAAAGCTGTGGTGCTACCTAATGAGTTGTAACCATTAAGCTTTGTACTCACTTGTAATTTTAAACCACAAAGCTTATTGTACCAGTTGAAATATTGAGCACCACCTTACACGCTAGTGTATATAAGCCCCTGGCATTCTTCTTCACTACCTCGCATCTCTTATCTCTACTACTTTATAACATCACACAACTTTGATTCTTCTAAATAAGGTGCCTTACCGTTCCCATGCATGAGTCCTTTACATCCACCCAGATAGAATCCGAAACAATCTCATTTCCAACAATGTAATATGCGATTAAACGAAAGGATGGAATGAATTCTTCATTGATGGGGAGAGACATGGTAACCAAAGCCTGGCCCTGCAACCGAGGTTGTCTGTCTGCTTTCAGTATCCTGCCCTTGTTCATGATCTAAAAATGGGTGAAGATTGAAAACAAAATTGATCCAACTGATTGTAACAGCCATGTAGTCATAAGAGTTACGATACAGTAGTTACTGCATAGCACAAATGGTTATGATAGGATACTATGCATTGTCAGAACCCAGGATCCTTTCCAATTCTACAATCTCTGTCAAAACTGAACACTAATATACTGTATATATACACTATACAATACTGAAGACTAATATACTCATAGATATTCCTAAGATTTCACTATGAACACAACAAAGTTGTAATGGGAAATGTAGAAACTGTTTACCACATAGGTGAAGTGTTGTATCTGGTTCTGAACAGCAGCGTTGCTATTACGAATATTAAAGTTTATGGCAAGATTGTCTCCAGGTTTGACCTCTGAGGCGGTGATACCAATGTGCAGGTAATTTCCACCCGACTGATAGGCATTGGCTGTCATAGTTGCAGTTGCTTGATGAGCATCAAATATTGGAGGAAATTTGGTTTTTACCTGTAATACAAAAAATGAGAAGAATACAGCGTCAATTTGAGTCAACAACTGAAAACAGAATTATTGATAAAAAGAGGGTGGAACGGTGTTCGCTGTCTTTATTTAAGATTCATCATGAAGCTTATCTTGAGGAACATGGCGAAGTGTTGGTGGATTTTGCTTCAAAATTCAAATGTCAGTTTTGTCAACCCATTTTCCACTAAATAAATGATCACTAGATACCAATCAATGTGACACTAACCTACAGGACCTCTAAAACTGAGGACTTTCATGTAATAGGTCCTCAAACAACCATCATCAAGTCTTTGGACAATCCTTTTTCGTTAGAAGCTCTCTCCACATTAAGTGGATCACATGGGGGGGGGGGGGGGACATTTATCAATGTTTGCTTATGTATTCCTTTTTTTAGTTGTTTTTCTCTTACAATTTTTTTGCTTATGTGCGACTTATTTATCAACTGCTTTCAGCCTGTTGATACATTTCTTTCACATAAGCAATCTTTCTTTTTTTGCTTTGGTAGTGGCTTTTTCTGCTCCAGGTCTGAGCTGGAGTAAATTTTGTAGGTTTTTCCATGTAATGCGACTTTCGCACTTGATAAATCTCTGACCACTGCAAGTCAAAAATCACTTTTTGCTTTGGTAAGCAAGATTTTTATTTTTTGCTTAGGGCAAAAAGTCGCAGAAAAAAAGAGAGTAGTCGCACGTGCGACTTTTTTGCGACAATTTTAAGCAAAAAAAAACCTTCTAAATGCTTTGATAAATGTCCCCCATGTTGATCTGCTGTAAACTATAAGAGAGATTGGCAGCAAGTGTTTAAATCCCCTGCAGCACCACGGCAGGAGAAATGAAGCATTGCACAATACCTATTGTGATATCCATGTTATGCATGGATGGCTGGAGTCTTTCAGAGTGTTTTCCACCCATTTAAGCGACTGTTCACTCCGGTTATATATATATATATATATATATATATATATATACGGTATATATATATATATGTATATATATACGGTATATATATATATATATTTACTTGTGGAGATACTCACAGTAACTTTAAGGGAATTTGCATTTGAAGCGGTGTTTATTGTCAGCCTGGCTGTCCCCTCTGCTCCTGTTATACCCTGTACACCTCCAGGTTCAGCAATCACCGGGATCCGAATTGCCGGAGAACCGTCTGGGTTTGTCACATACACCTTTGGAATGAAGAAAAGCATTTAAGAGAATATATTTAGAATACCAAACCACAAAGTTGCCATTTAGATCCATACAGAACTAAGGCACAAAAAACTGTATGGATTATAAGGGGAATGTATCATCAGAAAATAACCTATTGTTAAAATCAATTTTTTTTTTAAAATATATTTGTAAGAATTTTCTGCAATATCCTCCAGATCATCACATGAAGGATTATAATGAAAGATTGCACGAGTACGTAGATAAGATAGGATTAGACCATTCACAATAAGTGATGTCCTGAGCTCTTTCCTCCCTGCACACTGATCTCTGCTCAGGTCACTGACTGTGCCTAGAAGACTCTTCTTTTTAAGCCAATAGAGTTTGTTTCAGTCCATCAATCCTATTTGCATGGAAATTGCTATAAAGCAAAAAATAAATAAATAAAAAAATTAAAAATTCCATTTAATAATAAGCTTACTAATTGATCACCAGAATGAGCCAGAAGAAGTCTCCGCTTAGCACATTCTCTCCCATTTGTGTCACGTGACCAGAATTTACTGCACTTTAAGGCTGGGTTTCCACCTGGCAGTTTTTTTGAAAAATCATTCCATATTTTGTTGTTTTTCTCCCTGCTGCAGAGTACCCCTTTAAGTAGGGATCATATTCATCATAGCCTGTAAGTGTTAAGCTGGCCATAACACCATATCTCTAGGCCAAATGCTGGTCTATATCAGTGATTTCCAAACTGTGGCCCTCCAGATGTTGCAAATATACAACTCATAACATGCAGGAAGTTGTAATTTTGCAGTATCTGGAGGGCCACAGTTTGGAGACCACTGGTCTAGACAATAGATATCCTTCCCGATCCCTCCCCCAAGCACATTAGCTTGACCAAGCATTTATGTTTACTCAATAGGACAAGGAAGGGAAAAGCTGCTGCCAGACTCCTCTGATGGAATCTTTTCATCATTAGAACACTAGGGCAGAGTAATTAAAATCCAACATTCCCAATGACATGTGAAATTGCAGGAGAGTTAGAAGACCCCCATACTCTGATGGTTATCCAGTCTAACCTAAATCAACAGGTTCAGGCAACACTTATCTAATGTGTAAAGCCAGCAATTGTACAGGCCTTGGCATGGCCTGATACATGACTTGGCATGATACTTATGGCAGAGCTAAGGCCTTTGTTAGGCTCCTGGTAACGAAGGTGATAATAACCAGATTATGAAGCCCTATGTAAGGGTATGAAAGATAAAAGGGCGTCACACACCTATGTTAAGTACTTTAAACGATAAAAAAAAGGCACATACCATAAGGTCAAAGGGCATTCCAGGCTTAAAATATTTGGAGGTTTTGGTAAATAGAACTTTAAATGGTGACTTCACTATGTGAATATCTTCCAGCTCACTTTCCACCATTTCACTGCCTAAAAAGACAACAAAAAGCCATGTGGTAGATACAGATAGGACTATGGGGGAGATTTATCAAAACTGTGCAAAGGAAAAGTTGCCCATAGCAACCAATCAGATGGCTTCTTTCATTTTGCAGAGGCCTTGTTAAAAATGAAAGAAGCGATCTGATTGGTTGCTATGGGCAACTGGGCAACTTTTCCTATAGGATTATGTATGACGCTGTATTGCTTTTCCATTTCTATTGTCTTATGTATAATAAACATAAACTATTTTAGAATTCACAATGTATATTACAACCATCAAGTGTCAGAACATCACCAGTATATTTACCACTTGTCAAAATGGAAAGATCACTTTTAATTTTCTCATTGTTTGCAAAGCACAAACATATTCTGCTTCGGTCACAAACTAATTTCTCTATCACAAGCACATGAGGATAATTTTATAAGAAGCCAGATAACACAAAGAGAAAAGATAGATCTTCCTTTCTCCCATTTCAACCCAATACCCCAGTGCTGCAGGATAAAATTGCCATACATAGTCTGAATTGTCATTTATATACACTAATAAAAAAAACAGCAAAACAAGATTAAAGGGGTATTCCAGGAAAAAACTTTTTGTTATATATCAACTGGCTCCAGAAAGTTAAACAGATTTGTAAATTACTTCTATTAAAAAATCTTAATCCATTCAGTACTTATGAGCTGCCGAAGTTAAGGTTGTTCTTTTCTGTCTACTAAGTGCTCTCTGATGACGCGTGTCTAGGGAAACGTCCAGTTTAGAATCAAATCCCCATAGCAAACCTCTTCTAAACTGGGCGGTTCCCGAGGCACGTGTCATCAGAGAGCACTTAGACAGAAAAGAACAACCTTAACTTCAGAAGCTGATAAGTACTGAAAGGATTAAGATTTTTTAATAGAAGTAATTTACAAATCTGTTTAACTTTCTGGAGCCTGTTGATATATATAAAAAAGTTTTTTTTCCTGGAATACCCCTTTAAAGTCTTTCGCCTCAACTCATTGAAGGGCTAAAGAAGGCAACTAAAGAAAAGGGAGACTAGCTCAGAAAAAGAATCTAATTAAAGGGGTACCCTGGTGGAAAACAATGTTTTTCATATCCACTCCAGAAAGTTAAACAGATTTGTAAATTACTTATATTAAAAAAAAAAATCTTAATCCTTCCAGTACTTATCAACTGTTGTATGCTCCACAGGAAGTGGAGTTGTTATTTTCTATCTGACTGCAGTGCTCTCTGTTGACACCTCTGTCTGTGTCAGGAACTGTCCAGAGCAGGAGAAAATCCCCATAACAAACCTCTCTGGACAGTTCCTGACATGGACAGAGGTGTCAGCAGAGAGCACTGGGGTCAAACAGAAAAGAACAACTCAACTTCCTGTGGAGCATACAGCAGCTGATAAGTATGGGAAGGATTAAGATTTTATTTTATAGAATTAATTTACAAATCTGTCTAACTTTGTGGCACCAGTTTGTTTGAAAAAATTTTTTTCCACCGAAGTACCCCTTTAAGATGAAAATACATGCAACATATTAAAACATTAGCACAAACACAATATCAGTATTTTTCAATGTCCACATATTATTGCCAGACAGTGTCCACATAAACACTCAACTATAAAGCTCCAAAAACAAAGCCTAAATAATGATACATACTGTGCTATAATATGATTGACATGCAGTGTCTGTATAATAGTACTAAACTATACTTAGGTTCTAAGGTCTCACCAAATCATGCTTCATAAGGAAAAAAGCCTATGGGAGGGGGCGTGATAGCTGTCACGCCCCCTCCCATAGGCTTGCATTGAGGGGCGGAGCGTGACATCACACGGGGGTGGAGGCGTGATGTCACACGTCGTCGGCCCTGTGGTCGCCGGTAATCAGACCCCGAGCGAACACGCTCCGGGGACTGATTACAAACGGGGTGCCGCGTGAAAGATCATGGGGGTCCACAGCGGCGGGACTCCCGCGATCAGGTATCTTATCCCCTATCCTTTGGATAAGGGATAAGATGTCTAAGCACCGGTGAACCCCTTTAATAAAATCTAAAAAATAATGTTCTAACAGACTTTAAAGCATTGTGAAAAACAAATTTATAGGCTGATATAGTTACTTAGAAAATAATATATAGATTAGAATGTAACAGAGCACCTGGCACTGATCAGGGATCTATAAATGGGAGCTGTATGACTGGCGGGGAATAATGCGCTTATTCAACACATCTGGTGTGACGGTGGTGCTCACTCTAGTGCAATAGCTGTTCAACAATCTCGCTTTCTGGTGACGTTATTACGCTGCTGCGCCGGCACGGCGTGCGTAGTGACGTAATAACAATGCCGGAAAGCGAGGCCCGGACCCTGGAGAAGATGCGCAAGATGCCGGAGGATCGCGGAGTGGACTCGGAGCAGCGGGAATAGGTAAGTGAACCTGCCAGGGATGCTTAAACTGCTATCCGACAGCAGCTTAAGCATTTTGCGCTGTCGGATAGCAGTTAATGCGATGGCCCCGACATATAAAAGCATCGTATGTCGATTTTATCATATGTCGGGGCCATCGCATGTCGGGGGGTTACTGTATTCATCTCTTAATAAAGTGCACAGCATCGGAACGGTGAGTGATCCGCCTCTTTCTTTTCTTATCCTGAAGAATTTAATATATAGATTACATGGTGTATGTACTATATAAAAGTAAATCCACTCACCAGAATCGGTAATGAGAGTAACGGACAAATATAAAGTATACTCCAATATATCAGGCTCATTTAATATTGCTTCAAGATCTTTCCTCTTTAATTTAGCAACTCCATCTCCATCCTGAATCTAATGGACAGAAAATGATAAACAAAAAGAAAAAAAAAATCAGTACTGAATGGTGATATAGAAAAGAATGAAAAATGGAAGCCAGACAAGAAGTAAAAATCCCAGAAAAAAAATGTAATTAATTTTAAAGGTAAAAAAAAAAAAAAAAAATCACAAGATGCTTTTATTAAAAAGAAAGTAATAACAACATTTACAGATTTTTTCCTACCGTAATTCGTCTCAGAGTGTTTGATAGACTTTTCTTTACACCATCTTTCTTGACTCCAAATATTACAAATGCCATGCCATATACAGGCTTCCCATAGAGGAATCTGATATTAAACAGAAATCAGGTGTCATTAAAAAAATAAAATAAATGAATGGGCATTATGGTGATTTAAACGTATCTCCTATCCACAGGATAGGGTTAAAGTGTCAGATTTAGGGAAGTCTGAGACCCCCACAAAATCGAGGACCGACTCGATCTGCAGGAGATAGCAAAGCACTGTAGTCAGCTATCTTTGGTTTTTCCAGAGAAAATGAAATGGAGCACGGGCTAACCCAGCTCCATTAAGGAGCTGGTCCCAGAGGACCGCCCTTCCGACACTTTTCCCCTATCCTGTGAATAGGGGATACATTTTTAATGCTGCTTTAAACCCACCAGGAATATACCGTAAATAAGATGAGTTTCCGCCCTAAACTTTACTGTTTATACTCATGTGTGGTTAAGCTGGATGTACATGATATTTAAAAGCCTCGAACATATGATGCCTATCTTTTGGGAAACAAAAGATCTGATGTGTAAAAATTCAATCTGTTGAGTGATGGACTGTCTGCCCTGCTCCAAAAACATTTTATCAATTTTAAATCATAAAATTAAAGGGGTTATTCCAGGAAAAAACTTTTTTTATATATCAACTGGCTCCAGAAATTTGTAAATTGTTTAAACAGTAGCCAACCCCTCAAAGTTAGCATCAGTTACCTGATACAAAGATGAAAAATAATAATAATGAAAACTGGATCGTGCTTCAATTAAAATATGAAAATGTATATTTATTACACAATTTTAAAATATATAGTTTTATTTATCAATATATCCTCTAAGCACAGGGCCCTTGTGCCGAGGGAATTAAAATAAAATTGAATAAAATGACAATATCAACAAACACCGATAACTTGCATAAAAAAAAAAAAAAAGAAAATGTGACAATTTAATGTCACTTTTGATAGTCCGGCCTTCGGTAATCTGGAAAGTGAGCTCAAGTCCTATAAATGTTGTAGATTTCAAAGTAATATAGGTAGATAGGATATATTATAATTACCAGTCTGCAATAAAACCTGATATGAGGTCACCTGGAGTTATGTTGTGAGGTCCGTACTTTTGAGATGGTACCAGATGCTGGCATGCGTCTTAGCGCCGGTCCGCCCGCCACGGACCAGTTGGGAAGATAGCCGCTTTCAGAAGTTGTTCGCTGTAGGTGGTATCTCAGCAGAAAGACAGGTGCGGGCCTCTGGAAAACTCAGTTGTAGGTGACGTCACAGGCGCTTGGCAGTGCTGCCTGGAACATGGTCTCAGGAATAATCTGCTGATTTGCAGGACTGGATCGGAGGTCACCGGTGGATAATCGAGTATCGGTGGTTTAGAATAAACCTAGACGCGTTTCAGGGCTCTCATATGTTTTAAACACGGCCCTTTCCTCAGTAGGCTTGTACGCATACAAGCTTACTGAGGAAAGGGCCTTGTTTAAAACATATAAGAGCCCTGAAACGCGTCTAGGTTTATGCAAGTTATCGGTGTTTGTTGATATTGTCATTTTATTCTATTTTATTTTAATTCCCTCGGCACAAGGGCCCTGTGCTTAGAGGATATATTGATAAAAAAAACTATATATTTTAAAATTGTGTAATAAATATACATTTTCATATTTTAATTGAAGCACGATCCAGTTTTCATTATTATTATTTTTCTTCTTTTTATCAGGTAACTGATGCTAACTTTGAGGGGTTGGCTACTGTTTAAACAATTTCTCTGCTACTTCCCAACACCAGGTGTAGGTGTACAGCCATTTTACCTCGGTTAGCTAATTGTGAGCTGCACATCCCCAATCTCTTTTTTACAGATTTGTAAATTACTTCTATTAAAAAAATCTTACTTCTTCCAATAATTATCAGCTGCTGAAGTTGAGTTGTTGTTTTCTGTCTGGCAACAGTGCTCTCTGCTGACATCTCTGCTTGTCTCGGGAATTGCACAGAGTAGAAGAGGTTTGCTATGGGGATTTGCTTTTACTCTGGACAGTTCCCGAGACACGTTCATCAGAGAGGACTTAGACAGAAAAGAGCAACTCAACTTCAACAGCTCATAAGATCATATTGTTTAATAGAAGTCATTTACATAGAAACATAGAATGTGTCGGCAGATAAGAACCATTTGGTCCATCTAGTCTGCCCAATAATCTGAATCCTATCAATAGTCCCTGGATCTATCTTATATGAAGGATAGCCTCATGCCTATCTCTATCTTATATGAAGGATAGCCTTATGCTTATCCCATGCATGTTTAATTTCCTTCACTGTGTTTGCCTTTCTGCAGGAAGGCTATTCCATGCATCCACTACTCTCACAGTAAAGTAATACTTCCTGTTAAACTCTCTGGAGCCAGTTGATATATAAAAAAACATTTTTTTTCCTGGATAACCCCTTTAAGGATGATTTTGTGATCTGGAGCATAGTGTTGAAACTCTCTCAGGTTCCAGTGTCTCCTGGTTTTAAAGGGGTACTACCGCGGAATTGTATTTTTTTTAAATAAACTGGTTCCAGAAAGTTAAACAGATTTGTAAATTACTTCTATTAAAAAAATCTTAATATTTCCACTACTTATTAGCTGCTGAATACTACAGAGGAAATGGTTTACTTTTTGGAACAGAGAGCTCTCTGCTGACATCATAACCACAGTGCTCTCTACTGACATCTCTGTCCATTTTAGGAACTGTCCAGAGCAGGAGAAAATCCCCATAGCAAACATATGCTGCTCTGGACAGTTCCTAAAATGGACAGAGTTGTCAGCAGAGAGCACTGTGGTCATGATGTCAGCAGAGAGCTCTGTGTTCCAAAAAGAAAACCATTTCCTCTGTAGTATGCAGACCCTAAAAAGTACCGGAGAGATTAAGATTTTTTAATAGAAGTAATTTACAAATCTTTTTAACTTTCTGGTACCAGTTGATAAAAAAAAAAAAGTTTTCCACGGGAGTACCCCTTTAGTGGTAAACTCCTCATACTCATATTGTTGGCTTACAGACAAGACTAATAATTTGATGGTAGATTTTGCTCAAAAAGTGGTTGTACACCTCCAATACTCATTAGCCAACCAGTGTTCCTCCCATCCCCTCCCCCCTCAATACACATTAATGCTTTAATTACCCAACTGTGCAAATGTTCTCAATGAGGTGAGAGAAATACACTACTGCCCGACAACTATGGCAACAGCTAATTTTTTGTTAGAACAAAAGGCATTGAAATTCAATACATTCAAACATTCTCCATTCAAACATTCACTGTTAAAGGAGAGTGAAATAAGTCGATTGGTCCTGCTGAAATTCACAGGTTTTGGCAGACTTTGCTCTTATTGGTCATTTACTTACTTCGCCTTAATATCCACTACAAATTCTGAAGAATCCACATGAAAATATTTCTGCTCTGGAATCAGCTGAATCTCGAATGTAGGTAGGACTAAATGGGCAAAAAGTAGAAATTGTTAGAAATACTTAAAGAATCGACTTAAAGTGATATTACCAGCGTGTCCCATAGTAAAATGTCCTTACCATATTCTTTCACCTCAAAGTTTGTGGTGTAATTTTGCAGTGGAGAGTCTTCATACTTTGCTGATATGGTCCATACACCCACACTGTAGGGACAGATAATTATGTCATTATTATATACTGTATGGCACTGAGACACTTTATGACAATATATTTGAAAGCACCGTATGGCACCTTTTATATGGGCACTAATTGATGCCATTTATATCAGTCACTTTACCATGATGAGTGCTTCTTCCATGGATGTATCTAAACACAAACTTCCATGTCTAACCAGAAGGAGACGCCATTGCTCTTCAGGAGAAAAATATGTAGTGAATGCTGTGAATAACGTAGGACAGCCAGCCACTAACAAATGACCGGTAAAGAAAGAAAGGGTCCCGGCACTCAAGGTTTTATCGAATCTTATCGATTTATTGCAGTTAGCATTATGCTAACTGCAATAAATCGATAAGATTCGATAAAACCTTCAGTGCCGGGGACCCTTTCTTCTTTACCTGTATTTGCACTTGGTCCACGAGCACCCATACTTGGCAGTGCCGACCTTACTTGGACTTTGCTTGAGTCACTAACAAATGACCAGTTATACTTGGCTTTTTATGGTTCCTGGCAATTGTCCTTATATGTGTTCATACTGACTCTTACCCACCATAAATGACATTGGTGAGGTGCATCCCTAATATGATCTCTAATATATCAAATTAACCAGAGAAAATATGAGTATGTAATCTATTATTTACCTCACTAGTTCCGGTAGTTTGTGCGATAAGGAGATGATACCAGATGAGCCTTCAGTTTTTACTGTATCTCTCTTAACAATTATATTTTCAGGAGTCTGTACAGGAAAAAGAGAATGAAAATGAAGCAAACAAGGTATTGGATGTAAAGTAATGTTATGTGGGGTCATCTCACTCATATGCTAGGCAATAATGCTAATATTTGAACAATATTACATATTGTTGTAATGCAGTATTATGTGGTTATATTATTAGGTACTAACTGAGTACCCGGTGTTGCCCTGTCTTCTTACCTTAAAGGGGTACTACCGTGCTGACAACTTATCCCCTATCTAAAGGATAGGGGATAAGTTGCCTGATCGTGCGGGGTCCCGCCGCTGGGGACTCCCGCAGTTTTGCACGCAGCACCCCGCCCTCATCAGGCCCCAGATCGAACATCGCTCCGGGTCTGATGACTGCCGATCACGGGGCCAGAGTATCGTGATGTCACGGCTCCACCCTCATGTGACATCACGCTCAGCCCCCTATATGTAAGTCTATGGCAGGGGGCGAGACAGCTGTCTCGTCCCTGCCATAGACTTGCATTGATGGGGCGGAGCGTGATGTCACACGGGGGCGGAGCTGTGACGTCACGATCACCGCCCCCGTCATCAGACCCGGAGCGGATGTTCGCTTCGGGGCCTGATGAGAGCGAGGTACTGCGTGCGAGATTGCGGGGGTCCCCAGCGGCGGGACCCCGCGTGATCAGGCAACTTATTTCCTATCTTTTAGTTGTCAGCACGGTAGTACCCCTTTAACCATGTGGGAAAGAAAAAACAACAATGACTCTTTTATTCTCATATCCCGTCTTCATATCTCGTTCTCATATCCCAACCTCATATCTCGTCCTAATATCCCGACCTCATATTTCGTCCTAATATCCCGACCTTATATGACAAGCTAATATGTCATCCTCATATTCTGTCATCATATTTTGTCCTAATATCCCGTCCTCATAACTATGCTTTGCACCTGCCTGCTGGACAGTCGGCAGGATGTTTAAAAGTCCCAGGCAATCTCTGAAGCCCGAGAGTAATGTGATCAGGAGATGTACCGGAAGTCCCATAGACTTGCATGGGTCTTCAGAGAAAACCCCCAACCCGCCCATAAGGGGGTTGGTTATGGTCAATTTAACACTACTATATTTTTTAGTTGAAATATAAGTAACATGTGACTAAGTTTCATTGGAATATCTCCAGCCATTTGCATATGATGCTGGAGGATACATACATACAGTACATTTAGAGAGATTCATAGTGTATGTAAATGTACTGTATAGTTCTGTAATTAGGGAAATGTATGGCAATGTTATATGATCACAATACTGTTTGGGCACGTTATGGTATCAAAGTAGGCACAGTATGGCACTTATATTTGAAAAGACTAGGGGGGAGATTTATCAAAACTTATGCATTGGAAAAGTTGACCAGTTGCCCATAGCAACCAATCAGATTGCTTCTTTTATTTTTCAGAGGCCTTTTTAAAAATTAAAGAAGCGATATGATTGGTTGCTATGGATAACTGGTCAACTTTTCCTCCTCTGCACAGGTTTTGATAAATTTTCATTTTATAACATATATGACTTTATTGAGCAGTTGTATCTTCCTGATGGAGGTTCTGTCCATGCTTTTAATCCTGTGTTAAAGTACTTTTTCCCCCTAAAATCCCTGTTCTTGTATTATTTTTGTCACCTTTTGCACCCCATTAAGGGAAAAACCCAGATCCAAAAAGCGTTCAACGATGCTGGAGAATAGTTTTTACAATTGTTTCTGATTTTGGTAAAACCATGACTACCAGGGCCCAGTAGTATTATGGAACCACAACTACCAGCATCTGTGCAATATTATTGTTTTCTTAACTTTGCTGGATATGGGATTCTTTTTCGTGAAGGAAAGTAAATTTGCAAGCTCACAAATGTAAATTGCATACGATTTGACTTACCAGAAATTCAATGACCACAGCTTTATTCACAGGAGACATCTTATAGTCCATAGAGAAGATACGATAAAGAACTGTGCAAAGAAAACAGAAAAGATAAGATGGACAATTGCTAAAGGTGGACAGGGTCCCTGAGCAAAACCAGTAGATCGGTGTCAGGGACCGACCGGGGGACAGGGAGAGTAATCCCTAAACTGACCCTAAAACCATCTCTCCCTGCCTACTTGCCCATCCACCCTAAACGGTGAATCGACAACTGGGCGCCGGTCCCTCCCTGAACTAAAGTGCTGGGGCCTAATAAAAACATACACTAATAAATGGTTGGTCACCAACCAGAAAACTAACAGAAACATACAACTCTATAGTATATAAGTTCAGAGGACACAGATCAGAGAGTAGTACAGAGGACACAAATCAGTGGTCGTGAACAGAGGACATCATAGATCAGTGGACATGAACAATGAGCTCAGTGGCCGTGAACAGAGAACTCATAGATAAGTGATCATGAACAGAACTCCAAAGATCTGAATAAAGAACTAAATAACAAATAGTTCAAAACACCAGACAGGAAAACGGATAGGTCAACAGACTATAGGAACAGACAGGAATATAGCATAATTCCCCAGAACGTCCAATAGACACGAAGTCCCACTGGACCAGAATCAGGGTTCAATAGCTAAACAGGAATTATCGCAATCCCTCAGATAACCTCCAGTAGAAACAGGAATGTCTTCATACTAGATCGCAATCTAGATCGCACCTTGGAGCACGGAGATAACTTATACTAATTCTCAATTCCCCAGATTCCCCATGGACAGGTAACAGGGATATCTAGATACACAGGATATAATTATAGAACACAGTACACAGTGAACAAGACAGGAATCGCAATCCCTCAGAAAACCTCCAATAGACAGGATTGTCCGCATGGAGCAGAAACAAGGATGCCTAACATAGGACACTGTTCACACTGGACAAACAAACTGGACACTCCACTCCACTATAGGAATAGCCATTAATAATAAATCCAAATAGACTACTGACCAGCGGCACACACACCGCAGTGTGGTCAGGATGCTGGCCCAGTAGGAAAACAGAAATATAAAACACAGAACTTCACATAAACGGATACAAGAGAATACACAGTGTGAACAGACACATAACAGAAAGGATATACAAATCCTAAAACCGACTAAACAAACACAGGTTAAAATCTACTAAGAGCATGCCATAAACATCTCTAAAACCAGAAAATACAAAGTGCATGCTAAAACAGATATAGTAGTTTAAAAGCTCAAATAAGAAGAGTTTCACCCAGCCTCCATTAGCCACATGGCAGTAGCAAGTTAGCAGCATGTCCAGCATAGCAGAAAGTCAGGGTAGAATGAGGATAAGAACCACCACCGAGGCAAGGCTGGGCAGATTTTAAATAGACCTACAAATACACCCAAAAGGCTATTGGCTAACAGAGGCTGAAGCTGAAAGAGCCAGAGACATTAACTCTTCCCTGACCAGGAAGCATAAAACTGTTCACACACAGCAAAACCAATAAGCTGTGTGTGAACACAGACCAATACAGACATGACAATCAGGCTCTTGCTTCCCAGCAGGAGATTTCACGAAATTGTATTGCTTCCATAAAGTAAACTCAACAAAGGTCCATAACAGAGCTTGATAGATCCCATTCAGGGTCCCAGCCTCTGCAATGAGCTGAACCTGGACCTGAAGAGCACGTTCACTGCTATAACCCATAAATCCATGTTACCTGTAGACCCTGGGGTGTAGATTGTCTTGTCAGTTTGAAGGAAGACATATCCACTTTGATAGCCAAGCAGGACAACTTTCTCCATGTTGCACACGGGAGACTTCACAGTTACATAGACATATTGCTTGGTTTTTGGGTCTTTAGCTAGATCTTTAGATGGAATCTGATGAGAAAAAGAAAGAAGAAAATGAATAATGCTTCTTAAAGGGCTAAATCAAGGAGTGATTTGAGATGTATGTTTGCCGGTTTTATTATGCCACAATTTTACCATGACTGTAGCTGTGCCCAGAAATTTGTTGCCATTATTCAGGGAGATCTTCTGCTTTGATAAGCTAAAACTTCTCTTGGGAAAGTCTTGAATCTCGACATCAGCCTCAAAAGCTTTGTTGTGCCCATCTACGATGATGATTTCTTCACTCTCCAGTCGTAGCACATTAGGTGTAATGAGTGTACATCTATCACAAAAAAAGGAAATAAAAACATCAGTCAAACTAGACAAAAATCTGAAAAAAGTAGGGTTACATTAATGTGGTTATCCAGGAATAGGAAAGCAAAACTAATGGCTTCTACAAATAGCACCACACCTGTCCTCAGGTTGTGTGTGGTATAACAACTTGGGTCCATTCACTTTATTGAAATTGTGCTGTAATGCCACACACAACCTGAGGACAAGCGTGGTGCGGTTTTTGAAAAAATTTGCTCTGTTTTTATAATCTGGAATTATCCCCTTTAAAGTTTGTGGGGAAACCCTAGATAAAACATGTTAAGGATAATCTGCCAATTGTTTTCAACTTTGGAAAAAGGTAAATGGAGGTTTATGTGATCATAATACTGCCCTAATTACTATTCCACATGGTACCTAAAATTGTGCTAAATATTTCTACTTAAAGGGGTACTCCCGTGGAAAAATTTTTTTTGTTTAGATCAACTGGTGCCAGAAAGTTAAACAAATTTTTTAATTTCTTCTATTAAAAACATCTTAATCCTTCCAGTACTTTTTAGGGGCTGTATACTACAGAGGGAATGTTTTTCTTTTTGGATTTCTCTTATGTCACGACCACAGTGCTCTCTGTTGACCTCTGCTGTCCATTTTAGGAACTGTCCAGAGCAGGAGAAAATCCCCATAGCAAACCTATGCTGCTCTGGACAGTTCCTAAAATGGACAGCAGAGGTCAGCAGAGAGCACTTTGGTCATGACATAAGAGAAATCCAAAAAGAAAAACATTTCCTTTGTAGTATACAGCCCCTAAAATGTAAGGCAAAGATTAAGATTTTTTAATAGAAGTAATTTACAAATCTGTTTTACTTTCTGACACCAGTTGATTAAAAAAAAAAAAAAAAAAAAAGTACCCCTTTAACAATATAGAGGGTTCTTTTATTTTTTATTATTATATTATTTTATAGAAGCCTTTTTTTTATTAATTAAAGAAGCAATCTAATTGATTGCTATGGGCAACTTTTCCACTTTTCCTTTGCACTGGTTGTGATAGATCTCCTCAATGGAGCATACATAATACTACTATGAGGTGCATTTATTGTAGTGCCATATGATGCCCAGAGAAAACTAGAACAGAGTGCATTAAAATTTTAGAACTGTTTAATAGCCATAATAAGGGAGAACAGAACTTATAGTCCAATATATAAAAAAAATCATATATAGGTTATAGTGATAAGAAGGAGCCATGCTGAGTTCTATTACCTACGATAATTTACATAATGATGATGACCAACACTCTGGATCCGTCTTATAGAAAATTGGGTCCTAGACAATAAGGAAAGCATGACCCCCCCCCGCCCACGCTTTACAATTTTGGACAGTAGTTCTTGAATATCCATCCTACACAATACTGTCCTACTGCGTACCTGCGTATAGTGCTATCTTAAAGAGCCCAGGGAATACTGTCATGTAGGTCCTATGTAATCCTGCAGTCCCAACATTCACATCTAAATAATACTGCCATATAACATCACCTCCCAAATTATATACAAAGTCCAAAGAATACTACCTTAAAGGGGTTATCCAGGAAAAAAAACCTTTTTTTAAATATATATATCAACTGTCTCCAGAAAGTTAAACAGATTAGTAAATTACTTCTATTAAAAAATCTTAATCCTTTCAGTACTTGTGAGCTGCTGAAGTTTAGTTGTTCATTTCTGTCTAAGTTCTCTCTGATGACACCTGCCTCGGGAACTTTCCAGAGTAGAAACAAATCCCCATAGCAAACCTATTCTGCACTGTGCAGTTCCCGAGACGGACAGAGATGTCAGCAGAGAGCACTGTTGACAGACAGAAAGGAATAACTCAACTTAAGCAGCTGATAATTATTAGAATGATTAAGATTCTTTAATAGAAGTAATTTACAAATCTGTTTAATTTTCTGGAGCCAGTTGATATATAAATTTTTTTTTTTCCTGCAATACCCCTTTAACAGCCCACAAAATGTTGCCATATAGTGCCCATGTATGACTGCAATTTATTTCCAAATAATTACTAATAATAATGTTACATAACACCTAATAATTAAAACCTGAATAATATTCAGCATAAAAATAATACAACCTTAAAGGGCCCACAGACTACTGCCATATAGGACCCACGTAATGGTGCAATTCAGTTCCCAAATACTCACGGTTGTCCAAAGCAGCCAGCCAGTAGGGCAAGCAGGGTGAGACACAAAAGTCTGCACCCCATGGTATCTCCAGGATGCTCTGTAGTCTCTCCTGGGCAGTGAGGTTTTATATCATCTGAGGGACGGACAAAGTAAACAGTCCCTTTGATCAGTTCCAGGGAGGGAGGGATTTCCAAACGCTGTAATTTCCAGTAAGAACTGCAGCTTTAGCAAAATACACAGAGACCATGTCCTTCACAGCACGAACTGATCTGAATGGGTTAACAGAGACTGCGGACAATGACATGCAAACAAACAACCAAGGACGTGCATATAGCTAATACCTTCTTCCACTTTAGGGTATACATAAGCTGTTCTATACCATATAGTAGTGGTCTCCAAACTGTTGACCTCCAGCTGCTGCACAACGAAAATTCCAAGCATGCGGGATGCCTGGACAACCACAGCCCAATAGGTTATAAATTAAGGCAGGGGCATTACTAGAGTCTTATATATATATTTATATTTTCATATGTACAATTATCATATAACATTGTTACATACCAGGAGTAAATATACCTCTACACTGCTACTCCTACATAAAACCTACGGTAAATAATATAGCCACACCATGTTCACTATTATTACAGTGGTCCCTCAACATATGATGGTAATTGGTTCCGGGATTACCATCATATCTTGAAACCATCATATGTTGAGTACATGTCTATGGAAAACTGGTAATTGGTTCCGGAGCCCCGAGACCATCATATGTTGAGTACATATCTCTATGGAAAACTGGTAATTGGTTCCTGAGTCCATGAAATTTCAACTAGGGGCCAGGCCTGAGGTGGGGGCTTTGGGCCAGGCCCGAAGTGGGGGCTTTGGGCCAGGCCCGAGGTGGGGGCTGTGGACCAGGCCTTGTGGGGCTATGGGCCAGGCCTGGTGGGGCTATGGGCCAGGCCTGGTGGGGCTTTGGGCCAGGCCTGGTGGGGCTTTGGGCCAGGCCTGGTGGTGCTTTGGGCCAGGCCTGGTGGGGCTATGGGCCAGGCCTGCTGGGGCTTTGAGCCAGCCCTGGTGGGGCTTTGGGCCAGGCCTGGTGGGGCTTTGGGCCAGGCCTGGTGGGGCTATGGGCCAGGCCTGGGGATTTGTGCTGCGCTTAAGAGAGAGGGGTTAACGCTACCGCTGCCATGGGGTGAGGGGTTAACTTGACCCTTCACTCCATGGCAGCGGCAGTTTTATCGCTGCCGCTGCGTGAGGTGTTAACACTGCCGCTGCCATGGGGTGAAGGGTTAAGTTAACCCCTCACCCCATGGCAGCGGCGGCGTTAACCCGATAACAGTGATAACACTGCTGCTGCCATGGGGTGAGGGGTTAACGCCGCCGCTGCCATGCAAATGAGCACTCACCAGCTCCGCGTCTTCCTCTCCCGGCGGCGCTCGTCGACTGAGGGGCAGGCCGGCAACATCACTGTCATGTATGATGCTAATATGCATGGTCATAATTGTAATTGTAAACTAGTAATATTGTTAATATTGGTCTCAGTATACAAGATTTGGTCAGTATACAAGATTTGTTCAATAAAGGCAATGTTCATATGCCAGCATTTCTGCATGGAATTACGCATGAAAATTCAGCATGAATTTATAGCCAATACACTTCAATGAAATACTGCTGTCACAGTTGCACAACAGAATTTCTACTGTAGAATTTCTGTTGCAGAAATTCCATTGAAGTGAATGGACAATTGATTTCTGCAGAATTTACAGCAGAATTTTATTGCAGAATTCCGTGCAGAAAGTCTGAACTTAGCCTAACAGTATGATGGTGATGTGCATGTGTTACGCCGAGTGCTCCGGGTCCCTGCTCCTCTCCGGAGCGCTCGCAGCGTTCTTCTCTGTGCAGCGCCCCGGTTAGACCCGCTGACCGGGAGCTCTGCACTGGTATCACCGGCGGGGATGCGATCCGCGTAGTGGGACGCGCCCGCCCGCGGGTCGCATCCCAATCTCCTCACCTGCCCCTTCCTCTTGCTGTTCTGTCCCGGCGCGCGCGGCCCTGCTCTCTAGGGCACGTGCGCGCCGGCTCTCTGAAATTTAAAGGGCCAGTGCACCATTAATTGGTGCCTGGCCCAATCAGTACCTACACCTGCTCTATGTGTATAAAAACCCATTTCCCCTTCCTGTCCTTGCCAGATCTTGTTGCCTTGTGCCCTGTGAAAGCGTTTAGTGTGTCCCCAAGCCTGTGTACCTAGACCTTCTGCTGTTGCCCCTGACTACGACTCTTGCTGCCTGCCCTGACCTTCTGCTACGTCCGACCTTGCTCTTGCCTTGTCCCTGTGTACTGCGCCTGTCTCAGCTGTCAGCCGGGGTTGAGTCGCTATCGGGTGGAATGACCTGGGGGTTACCTGCCGCAGCAAGTCCATCCCGCTTTGCGGCGGGCTCTGGTGAAAACCAGTAACCCCTTAGACTCCGTTCCCCTTGTACGGCCCACGCCATCACCCCACTGACACAGAGGATCCACCACCAGTGTCCTCGCTACATACCAGTCTGGATCCTGACAGCATGATTTTAATATTCCTCCTTCTATACTATTATTGGTAATATTGGACTCGGTGTGCAAAATTTGGTCAGTAACAGTGTGATGGTAATATATGTGGTGATAATATTCCTCCTTGTATACTGGTTTTATTGGTAATATTGGTCTCAGTATACAGCATTTGGTCAGTAACAGTATGATGGCAATATGTATGGTGATTATATTCCTCCTTGTATACTGTTATTATTGGTAATATTGGACTCA
The DNA here is from genome assembly GCF_029499605.1 of Hyla sarda. NCBI lineage: Eukaryota > Metazoa > Chordata > Amphibia > Anura > Hylidae > Hyla > Hyla sarda. The sequence goes on along the minus strand of NC_079192.1, from coordinate 28,186,604 downwards.
GTGTGGCGAATTTTGTCAGTAACAGTATGATAATATGTATGGTGATTATATTCCTCTTTGTATACTGATATTATTTGTAATATTGGCCTCAGTATACAGAATTTGGTCAGTAGCTGTAAAATAATAATATGTAGGGTGATAATATTCCTCCTTGTATACTGCTATTAATGGTAATATTGGACTCAGTGTACTGGATTTGGTCAATAACAGTATAATAATAATATGTATGGTGATAATATTCCTCTTTGTATACCTTATACATGGCTGACTGACAAGCCAGGAGCATACAGGAAGCCTTGCTTGCCTCGCCAACACTTTCTGGATTTTGTCTTGGCACAGAGACACACAGATGATAGCTGCAAGGACAAGACTGAGTTTTAGACAGTGGAGGGACCCCTAGTGGTAAAAAGTATGGGATTTTTCTAACCTAAAAATATACACATTTTTTAACCAATATATAAAAAAAATATCTATATAATGTTATTAACTACATTATATAAATCTGGGCACATCTATGACTGCAAAGTGCACCTACATTCTTAATAAACTTACTTCATAATGTTCTATTACACTGTCTTCTCCTTTCTTTAGAATCTGTGTGTGGGTTTTCACCTTTGGTTTGTGACTAGTGTTGCTCGCGAATATTCGCAATTCGAATATTATTCGCGAATATCGCATATTCGCGAATTCGCGAATTTCGCGAATATAGCGCTATATATTCGTAATTACGAATATTCGTTTTTTATTTATTTTTTTTCTTCACAGTACACATCACAGTGATCACCCCTCTCTGCTTCCAGCTTGTGTGGTGTAAAGAAGGCTGTAATACTACTGTGTGAGACTGGCGTGCGAAAATTCGCATATGCGAAAATTAGCATATGCTAATTTTCGCATATGCGAATTTCCACATATGTTGATTTTCGTATACGCGTATTTTCGCAAACGCGAAAATAAAATGAGAATACAACGAATATGCGAATATTCGCGAATATATGACGAATATTCGTCCATATATTCGCGAATATTCGCAAATTCGAATATGGCCTATGCCGCTCAACACTATTTGTGACTCCAAGTTTTCTACCTGTTACTGGATGGTAAGAAGTGATTACAATAAACCATACTGTACATGTAGATCTGTCATCTTTGTCTTTACATGACTGTCATCATGTCCATTTGTGTTCCCTTTACACAATCCTTCAATAAGCCTCAGATGTTGCACCACATTACTTCATGTTCACTTTTGTAATCTGCATAAAAGTGTTTTCCATTCAAACCTGAAGGGACATTTTGGTCTTTACTATTACCAAATCTGTTTATCAGTAAACAGGAGTCCTCTAGAATTTTAAGGGTTCCAGCCTTTACCCCCATGTTGGTAATATTTCAGACATTTTAGTTTTAGAGGCAGACATACCGCTGGTGCAGCTGTTTCAGTTGCACGGGGGCCCAGGGTGGGAGAGAGGCCTGCTCAGTTGTCCTCAGGGATGCTTCTGCCATTAGGTGAGTTGAGTGACTTGCCTAAAGCGCTAGGACATACCTGGTTACTGAAAGAAGCTACCTACCTAAGGACATATGTACCTACTGCAGGGACTTCCAACCTAAGGACATATCTTCCTACTGGGGGGACTACCTACCTAAGGACATAAATACCTACTCGAGGATACCTTCCTAAGGACATACCTACCTATTTGGGCCAACCTACCTAAGGACGTTACCGACTGGGGGCTACCTTCCTAAAGACATATCTATCTACTAGGGGTTACTACCAACCTAAGGACATACCTACTCACTGGAGGTGGACTACATTGCTAAGGACATACCTACAAACTGGGGGGTGGTTGATCTACCTAACTAAAGAAGTACTTACATATAGGAGGACAACAACTTACCTTAGGACATACCTACCAACTGGGAGGTGGGCTACCTACCTATGGACATACCTCCCCACTTGGGGTGGAGAACTACCTAGCTGAGGACATGCTTACCTATTGTGGGGGACTGCCTACCTGAGGACCTGCCTACAGGCAGCGAACTACCTACCTAATTAATTACATGCCTACTGGGGGGAGAAACTACCTAATAAGGGAACTACCTGCCTACTTGGGGATGTACCAGTACAATGGGGAAACTACTTGTCTACTTTGGGGGGGATATACCTACTTAAGTTGGGGCCTACTAACTTTTTACTGTGTGGGGCAGCACGATGGGTATAATTACAGTTTAGGGCCTATAGATGGGGAGATTGTGTAGAGGTGAGAAGGGTGCCGGAAAAATGCGGAGCCTAAGATGTTTGTCCTGTAGATGCTTTTATATTTGTTTTGGCTGAAACATTTGTCATGTTGGTCTGTGCGATCCCAGTCATTATACAATTACTGTGTGGTTCTAATAATAATAATGGTCATGGTGTGGGGATATAACATGGCCTTTGTATACTGGTGTTATTGGTAAAATTAGTTCCTGTTCCCATTGGGGCTGACAATCTAATTTCCCCTATCAGTATGATTTTAAAGTGTGGGAGGGAACCAGAGTACCCGGAGGAAACCCACAGATATATGAGAAGAATATACAAACCTGTTGCAGATGTTGTCCTTGCTGGGATTTGAACCTTGGACCCAGTGCTGCAAGGCAAAAGGGCTTATGTATGGTGATAATATTTGCTTCTGGTATAGCTATATTATTTGGTAACTACTAAGAGACACACACACACACACACATATGTCCAATATACTAAAACAAACTGGTCTATACATGAAAGCTATACATGGAAACTTGTTCTCCTTATGAGATGAATCTTTGGGGAAGAATTACAAAGGTGGGATGAGTCAGAGGCATCTACTATATTATATAAGAAAGTTCTCAGATGATGGGGAAAAGGGGGCGCACTACTGAACAAACACAGCTCTCATTTTGAAATAGTATTAAAGAAAGTTTATAATTATTTATGATTGGAAAGCCACCATGACTTACTATAAAGAAACTTTAAGTTCCAGTCAGGCCATATCATATGTCAACAAATTCCAAATATCAAAGGTTAACCACCAAAAATTGCGCAAAAGCGTTAAAGAAACATGTCCACATGCACAGATACCTTCATTAAACATACACCAATAAGCTTGCACATACCATGTACTAATAATAAATAAATAAAATATTAAAAGACCTGCAAACTCACAAGGACACTGATCAGGTCCTACCTAAACCTCGTCCACTTAAGGGGTCAACCAGGATTAGAAAAACGGTGCTGATTTATAAAAAAAAAAAAAAAAGTAATAATAAAATAAAATACAGCTCCACGCTTGGTTGTGTGTAGTATTGCAGCTCATTTTCATTAAAGTGAATAGAGCCAAGTAGTAATACTTGTAGTAGTAATTTTTTTTTATTTTTATCAGCTCTGTTTTTCTACTCCTGGATAACACCTTTAAAGTGGGATCAGATCTGCTGGACTATTTGTAATACATAAAAATATCTTGTGTAAGGATAAGAAAAATATGCTCACTGCATATAATACATATGCCACTCCAATTTTAATGCATATGTAGAACCCTCAGAAACCAGATACATTACAGCAATAATAAACATGATAAAAGCAAGTATAATACAGACCAAGTCAGAGAAGAAAAACCTCCCCAACATACGTTTCACCCACACTTCATCAGGGGGAATGACACAGAATACGGTCATGGCACAGAAGTTGGGACCAGACAAGGCACGGGCATGTAGCCTGGTAACATCCTGACATTTTATAAAAGGGTAATATTACATTTAGATTGCAGATTTTTTCTGTTACTTCCTTATACTTCCTCTAAAGTCTTTTTTCCTTTTGCAGCTGCTCCTTGACACTGAATGCTGCTACATAGTTTTTGTGTAACAAGATTGCTTGATTCATTCAGTAATTTATTCTGTATGGTGAATGCTGTAAAGGAATTGCTTTTTTTCACACCTTTTCCCATCCAATAAAGCATGGCATAAAAAAGGGGTTGGCCCCCTTTTTCTGCTACAAAAATAAACATCTCTGCATTCCAGAGAGAACAGTCAGGATAACATAAGATACATCTCAACAGCTAAAACATATTTTCTCTGTTGTAAATTAACCCCTTTGAGTATCTAATATCAAGAATGCCTTTCCAATAGGCCTTTCTATTTAAGACCACAATTTTAGAAGAAAAAAAAAAAGACCTGGCCATGCATCCGTATGTTAGGCTACATTTGAATAACGATTTTAACACATGGTTTTGTATCAATTTTTTTCCCCAAAATGGGAAACCGTATGTAATTTTATGTTTAGAAAGACCGTATATGATTTTAATAATCCTTTCCACAGCCGCCCCGGGACTCTTGCACATTCTCTGGCTGCGGAAGTCTGGAGGCGCGCTTATACTACTACTCCTATAATTGAAAAGCGTCTGTTCCATGTTGGGAGTAGTTGTAAAGGTGCTAAGGGACCAATCTCACCACTGATCCTAACTTATAAAGCAAGGAAGCAAACGGTATGCAGCTCAGTCTCCCAGCCGCCCGGTGATGTGAACAGTAGAATATATCTACACTGTAACTTCATATTCCCCGCCAGGAGCCCTGATTGGCCAGCACTGACTGGTCAATCACGTCTGTTGGTGGGGAATCTGAAATTACAGTGATGGGATTTCATATTACTGGGAGCCGGCCGGCCTGGGAATGGTGCGCAATACTGCCCGCTTCCCCAGCTGGAACTGTCTGTCCCTCCTACTACTACTTCCATCATGGAACTGACAGATGATTTAGATCGGTTAGTATCTATGCACAACGTCTTCTATTTGATTGAAACGGTCACTGGGAACTAAGAGCCCAATTACGTGGAGCAATTATGGACAGAAACATCCTGTATACCAGTAATCTCCAAACTTTGGACCTCCAGATATAGCAAAAGATGTTACCATTGACTATGTGTGTGTACTTGGTACTGGGGCCTTTCATCTCCTAAGTACTGGGACCTTTCATCTCCTACCTGCGCCGATTCAGGTTGTCAGGTTGGTCCCCAAGCCAGTACAGATGCTGGGGCTGATTTGGTTGCACTGTGGCCAGTGTAACCAAGTCTGCACTGAAAGGCAATCTGACATCCTGAGATCTGGTAGCCTCTCCTGGGAAATTGCCATTTGTGTGAGGTAACACATTTGGTAGTAAACCACCTGTATAGTGATGGCAAGTTAACATGTGCAGCTAGTGCATAGACAAGCAGGTTTTCTTTTTTTTGCTTGTGTGAATACTAGGGATGAGCGAATCGAATATGAGGAATCTGAATTTTTTAAGAATTTCATGAAAAATTAGATTTGCAACGAATCTGAATATTGCAGCTGTGATAGCCTAGGGGGGAGTAGGGTATGGGGAGTGTAGCTGTGCGGTGATTAAAGGGTGCTTGTTAACCCTTGCTATTCGTGACGCCAGGGTGAGGGCTCCTCAGTAATGCTTGTCCTACCGCCACCCTTCCCAAGAGCGATAGGGAGGTAGATAATAATAGAATGTCCACAACCGGAGAGTTTTCTGAAACAATTGTAACTTTTACTGAATATTTTCTGCAAGCTTCATAACCTGAACAGTCTCTATGCATACAACTGCTTTCTTTGGAGATTGACAAAGGTTGGGACTTTAGCAATTTAGAGTCTTTAAGGTATTATGCGCTGTTCCACTGGATTTAGGGGATTTAGTTGCGGTCCAGTAGTCACGCTAGCTTTAGCGGGGGTAGTTTAGAACTCACGGTTTTAGTTCAGCTGAGGCGGAAGGTTTTCAGGCCTAGCGTGTCTTTGCAAGTTGCGCAGATCCGTCCTGCTAGTCCGGCATCCACGAGAGCAGCAACCCAAGAGAGCGATAATTGGCTACAGCTCCCTTATATGGGCAGAAGCTGAACTAGTGCTAATTGGTCCATACTTGTGTCAATCACCATTACAAAGGCTTGTGGGTAACACGTGACCCAAGGACCTCCAAAGGTCCTCCAACATACCATAGAGGATATTTAACATGGTCACATGACCGAAGGTCCTGCGACGCTGAACAAGGTAAGTACTATACATTATATTAGATATACATAATTATTAAATATATACATGTATTAACACTAGAGAATTAGAATTGAGGAGAGGCGACTAGGGGCTGTCCCACCTGAGGGACCCTACCTGAGCATAGTTACTCTGACTTTGGGGACCTCTACTCTAGGTACGGTATGCAATACGGTACCGGGACACCACACAGTGATTTGATTAAATGAATCGCTTCATTAAACTCCATTTAGTGCAGTCCAGGCTCCAGGGCATCTAAAATGGTGTATCCACATGTGAGGACATGGGGCAAGGAACTCTAGGAAGGCGGGTAGGCAGGATGATCCTGAATCACATGCAGCATGCAGCCTATCAGCAGCCAGCCAGCCCTGTGATGTCACAGCCCTATATAATCGGCAACCATCTTGTAGCCAGCCATTTCAGTGTCTTATGTCAGAGAGAGTGTATTATTGCAGAGAGATAGAGTAGTGTGTGTGTTGCACAGAAAAACAGCTTTACAGCAGCAAGCCCAATTCACTGCAGAAAAGCACTGACATAAAAGGGACAGAAAGAGAGAAAATACACTTTTGATTGTACTACACAGCAACTCTGTTCTGCTGCAGTGGGGTGTACAACAACTCTAAAGCTTATAGGGGCTAGTTAGGCTGAACACTAAAAGCCATTGCCACCTGCTATTAGTGCATAATAATACTGTACAGGGCTGTACTACACAGCGACTCTGTGCTGCCGCACTAGTGTGTACTACTACTTTAAAGCTAACAGGGGCCAATTAGGGTGAGCATGAAAAGCCATAGTCACCTGATTTCAGTGCCTAATACAGGTTGCGTAGCGGAGCGTATTGTCCTCTCATAAGTGTAACCTGTGCGTACATAGGTGGTGTACATTCTTTTTTCCTGTCAAACAGTTGCCCAGTTGGGCCCAGTTGCTGTGAAAGGCCAGCCAAAGATACACACTTGTTTTTGTAGTCTAATACAGTTTGTAGCAGAGCGTATAGTCCTCCTCTCATAAGTGTACACTGTACATACACACCTTTGTGGTGTCCTTTATATTTTTCCTGTTAAACTAATTTGGTTTAGGCCTAGTTACTGTGAAAGGCCAGCCAAAGCTACCCACTTGTTTATGTAGTCTAATGCAGTTTTAAGCATAGTGGAGCGTATTGTCCTCCTCTCATAAGTGTAACATATACGCACTCAGCTGGTGTATAAGTATGTCAGGCAGAAGAAGAAGTGCCAGGACGTGCACAAAGGAGTGGCAGAGGCCTAAATTCATCAGGCAGAGGTTGCAGCAGACTAGGGGCAAGTGGCAGCAGGAGTCGCAGCGAGAGGCCTGAGCTCCCGGTATCAGCTAGCGGTCGTGTCTCGACCAGCAACCCATCTGCCATCATTGATTGGTTAACTTGGTCATCCACTTCATCACAAGGGACATCTGAAACACCAAGTCAACAGTCGGTGGGTTCCTCAGACACAACCCTCAGTTGGCATGGCCTGGGAGCAGTCCCTGTCCTCCAATTGCCTCTGTCCTATACTGTTCCCTCTTCCACAGGAGTATTGTATGCTGTGGGTTCAGCTCCACTATTTAGTAAGGACGATCTGGGCAGCAGCTACTGCCCAGCGAAGACGTGGAGGAGACATCCACCGCTTCCTACGCTAGGCGGGCAAGTAGTGATAAGGAGAGTGGCGTGGGAGGTGGTGCAAGCGTTCAGATTCCTGAAGCAGACACTGTTGAGGAACCTGAGGAGGACATCAGTGACGTGCAGACACAACTCGATGATGATGAAGCAGATCACACTTGGGAGCCGGGTGCAGAAGGGGCTTCATCAGGGAAGAGGGTTGCAGGTTGCCATGAGGCAGAAGCTGAGCCAGCAAGGTGATAGCATGGTTGGCAGTCAGCATGGTGGCAGAAGTGGGAAGTCTGGAGCCAAACGTGCCCGAGGAAGAGCCCTGTTACGCCGAGCGCTCCGGGTCCCCGTTCCTCCCCGGAGCGCTCGCCTCATCCTCGTTGCTGCAGCGCCCCGGTCAGATCCACTGACCGGGTGCGCTGCGGTACCGCCTCCAGCCGGGATGCGGTTCGCGATGCGGGTGGCGCCCGCTCGCGATGCGCACCCCGGTCCCCGTACCTGACTCGCTCTCCGTCGGTCCTGTCCCGGCGCGCGCGGCCCCACTCCCTAGGGCGCGCGTGCGCCGGGTCTCTGCGATTTAAAGGGCCAGTGCACCAATGATGGTGCCTGGCCCAATCTTCCCAATTACCTTGATTAGTTTCCACCTGTGCACTCCCTACTTATACCTCACCTCCCTTGCACTCCCTGGCCGGATCTTGTTGCACTTGTGCCTAGTGAAAGCGTTCCCTTGTTTGTTCCTAGCCCGTGTTCCAGACCTCCTGCCGTTGCCCCTGACTACGATCCTTGCTGCCTGCCCCGACCTTCTGCTACGTCCGACCTTGCTTCTGTCTACTCCCTTGTACCACGCCTATCTTCAGCAGTCAGAGAGGTTGAGCCGTTGCTAGTGGATACGACCTGGTCACTACCGCCGCAGCAAGACCATCCCGCTTTGCGGCGGGCTCTGGTGAAAACCAGTAGTGACTTAGAACCGGTCCACTAGCACGGTCCACGCCAATCCCTCTCTGGCACAGAGGATCCACTACCTGCCAGCCGGCATCGTGACAAGCCCCTGCTTTGCGGCAGCCTACTTTCCTGAGAGGTAGTAGAACAGGGGTTCCCGGAGTCGGCGGCAGTCAATCAGTGTGGACTGTTGGTGGGAAAATCAGCTACTCGGCAGTGTGGCGGTTTTTCATCAAGCATCCGGAGGATGTTAACCTGGCCACATGCAAGATGTGTAGGCAGAAAGTGAACCGTGGCCAGGGTCCTAATGTTGGCACCACGGCCCTGCATCAACATATGCAGTGTCACCATGAAGCGGCCAGGGAGAACCGTGGCTCCGTTGCGGTAGTCCAGCCTGCTGCATCACCCAGTGGCACGCCGCTCCCTCTTTCAGCCAGTCAAGGCTCCACCACCTCAGCCGAAGGGAGCTGTCTGTCATATCCATCTTCTGTTAGTCCAGATGCTCCTGCTCCTCCTATTTCGAGTCAGTCATTCCGCCAGTAATCCATCAGCGAAGCCATGTCCAAGAGACAACAGTATGTGCCCACTCATCCAACGACGCAGAAGCTGAATGTGCTCCTGTCCAAGTTGCTGGTGCTGCAGTCCCTCCCTATTCAAGTGGTGGACTTATCAGAGAACTGATGGCTTGTGCCGAGTCGAGGTGGAGAGTCCCAATCAGTCATTTCTTTGAGAAAAATGAAGTATCAGCCCTGCACAATTTTGTGGAACAGAAGGTGGGCCAGTCCATGAGCCTGTCAGTGTGTAACAAAGTGCACGACAGCGCCGACGTGTGGAGCTGTAACTATGGTCAGGGACAATGCATGTCCTTTACAGCCCACTGGGTGAATATGGTTTCTGCACAGCCACAACAGCAACTTGGATAGGTCACCCCGCTTCCACCTCCATGCTCTCAGGCCGTTGGTCCTGTGACAGTGTGCGACTCTGCCTCCTCATCCTCCACCATGTCCTCAACCTCCATTGCACGGACAAGTCTCAGTGCCCCTCCAGCATACCATGTGTGCAGGGCACGGTGGTGTCACTGTTCTTCATATGGTTTGCCTTGGTGAACGGAGTCACACAGGGGAGGAACTGCTAAATGTAATTCATCAAGAAATCGAATCATTGCTTACTCCACGAAAACTGGAAATGGGAACCATGGTGACCGACAACAGGAAGAACATCTTGTCTGCGCTGCGTCAAGGAAGCCTGAGCCATGTGTTTTGCATAGCACATGTGTTCAATCTGGTTGTCAAGGGGTTCCTGAAGCACACCCTCCTTGAGCTGCAGCGTCTGAACGGCATTCCCCAACATAGTATGATTTGCGACGTTTCCACATGTTGGAATTCCACCCTCCATATGTTGGACCTACTATACGAACAGAGAAAAGCAATCACCAATTTCTTGATGATTCAAGTGTAGAGGGGGACTCCACTGTGTAACTTCAATGTGAACCAGTGGCATCTCATACGCGACACCTGCCGTTTGCTCAGGCCCTTTGAGGAAGTCCCATTATTAGTCAGTCGTCAGGATTACGGGATGAACAACATCATTCCACTGCTTCATTTCCTACAACACGTGTTGGAAACGATGGCTGGTCAGGGCACTGGAGACGTGGCACCTACATCTTACAGTCACATGAGCCCTGTGGGGGCTGAACTGGAGGAGGGGGGGAGAGGGCACAGTGGAGCACAGTTTAGGTTTCACGAAATGGGTGGTTGTTTATAGTCAGCTGACAGGAGAGGAGGAGCAGGAGGAGCTAGAGGGTTATGAGGAAGGCGAGACAGAGGACCCAGACACACCATGGCAGTATGCAGTGCAGATGGATGCAGGTAGTCCCTCCGAGTCATTGTGTACAAATGGCACGATGCATGCTTACTTTCTTGTGTAGTGACCGCCGAATTGTCACCATTCAGCAGCGGGATGACTTCTGGCTCTCCACCTTGTTGGTCCCTCTCTACCGGCACAAAATGGTGGCCATTTTTACACCCACTGAGAGGGAGGACAAACTAACCTACTTCAGAGACATCCTACGTTGTCAGTTGGCTGATGCCTAGCTGCGCCATTGTCCATCTTCTCGCAGGCCTGATTTGGGGGGCCCTCTTTGCTCACCTTCCACTGCCATGGCTGCTGGGGAGGGGTGGGGTTGCAGGAGCAGTACCAGCTCCATCAGCAGGCGCCTGAGTCTTCAGTCGCTGTTGAGTAGCTTTCTTCACCCGCATTGTGAAGCAACTCATCTGCAGCAGGTAGATCTGGAGCAGGATCTGAACCAGCGGGTGGTGGCATACCTTGACATGACCCTGCCAATGCACTTTGAAGATCCACTAGACTTCTGGCCAGCCAAACTTGATTTGTGGCCGAAACTAGCAGAGTTTGCCCTGGAAAAGTTGTCCTGCCCGGCTAGTAGTGTGCCATCAGAGTGGGCGTTTAGTGCGTTAACCCCAAGGAGAACTCGTCTGTTCACTAAAAATGGGGAGAGACTGACCTTTGTCAAGATGAATCAGGCATGGATCATCCAGGATTTCCACCCACCAATGCCTAAAGCATCAGAGTACATTGACCATGGTGCCACACCAACACTTCACAAATATGGATAGTGAAAAACATATTTAAGGTGCTGCTCCCCAATTATAGAAATTCAGAATACAGAAACTAAGTATTGAGGATATGCATTAGCCAAAACTTGACTTTTCTTAGGATAAAATATATGGACCCAAATTATTTGTTACATCTAAGAAAAGGAAAGGTGTGCAAAAAACACCATGTGCCACCTACACCATCAAGTATTAATGTGATGCAAAGACCTCTAAAAGGTGGAAAGGAACAACGAATGGTCCATTGTAACAGGTGGGAGGGAAAACTTCCCCTGTAAGGCCCTACTCTCCCACTATTAATTCCCTTCTTGGCAAGTGTTACTCGCCCTAAAAAGGGCAGCCCCACACAGGAACCTCTCCCTGTTTGCACCTAAAAACACTGCCATTTCTAAGGGTTTTCAAGGTGAAAATAGGGAGAGGTTCCTGTGTGGGGCCACCCTTTTTAGGGGGAGTAAAACTGGCCAAGAAGGGAATTAATAGGGCGAGAGTAGAGCCTTACAGGGGAAGTTTTTACCCCCACCTGCTACACTGGACAATACGTTGTTCCCTTCCACCTTTTGGAGGCAAGGGATCCTGGGAAATAACAGTGTTTTTAGGTGGTAATAGGGAGAGGTTCCTGTGTGGGGCCACCCTTTTGAGCATGAGTAACACTTGCCAAGAAGGGAATTAACAGTGCGTGAGTAGGGCCTTACAGGGGAAGTTTTTACCCCCACCGGTTACAATGGACCACATGTTGTTCCCTTCCAACTTTTAGAGGTCTTTGCATCACATCAATACTTGGTGGTGTAGGTGGCACATGGAATTTTTTGTATACTTTTCCTTTAGTTAGATTTAAAAAAACATTTGGGTCCATTTATTTTATCCTAAGAATAATATTAGAAGTTAAGTTTTATGTAATACATATCCTCAATACTTGTGCACACCAACACTTTGACAAAAGAGACCGTTTTCTTCTGCCTACCTGCTTCAGCTACTATTCGGATCCTGCCACCCACCAGATGCAACACATATGATGCCGAGTTCTCCTTCTTTCACCCACCTTTGTCACCGGGTACTGGTATTGCCACCCACCGCCCCACTCTGTCACCGGGTCACTTTCAGGATTCCTGATTCTGCTGATGCCACCTCCAGGCTGTGTCATTCTGCCACCTTATGTTCTCCTCATGCTAATGCCATCTCCAGGTTGTGTCTTTCATCCACCATATGATCTCCTCATGCTGATGCCACCTCCAGCTGTCTCATTCTGCCACTATATGTTCTCCCCATGCTGATGCCACCTCCAGGCTGTCTCATTCTGCCACAATATGTTCTCATGCTGAAGCCACCTCCAGGCTGTCTCATTCTGCCACCATATGTTCTCCTCATGGTGATGCCACCTCCAGGCTGTCTTATTCTGCCACCATGTGTTCTCCTCATGCTGATGCCACCTCCAGGCTGTCTCATTCTTCCACCATATGTTCTCCTCATGCTGATACCACCTCCAGGCTGTCTTATTCTGCCACCATGTGTTCTCCTCATGCTAATGCCACCTCCAGCAGCCCCACACAGCAGCCCCACACAGGAACCTCTCCCTATTTCCACCTAAAAACACTGCCATTTCTAAGGGTTTTCAAGGTGAAAATAGGGAGAGGTTCCTGTGTGGGGCCACCCTTTTTAGGGGGAGTAAAACTGGCCAAGAAGGGAATTAATATGGCGAGAGTAGAGCCTTACAGGGGAAGTTTTTACCCCCACCTGCTACACTGGACAATACGTTATTCCCTTCCACCTTTTGGAGGCAAGGGATCCTGGGAAATAACAGTGTTTTTAGGTGGTAATAGGGAGAGGTTCTTGTGTGGGGCCACCCTTTTGACCATGAGTAACACTTGCCAAGAAGGGAATTAACAGTGCATGAGTAGGGCCTTACAGGGGAAGTTTTTACCCCCACCGGTTACAATGGACCACACGTTGTTTCCTTTCAACTTTTAGAGGTCTTTGCATCACATCAATACTTGGTGGTGTAGGTGTACGTTTTTTGTACACTTTTCCTTTAGTTAGATTTAAAAAAACATTTGGGTCCATTTATTTTATCCTAAGAATAATATTAGAAGTTAAGTTTTACGTAATTCATATCCTCAATACTTGTGGACACCAACACTTTGACAAAAGAGACCGTTTTCTTCTGCCTACCTGCCTCAGCTACTATTCGGATCCTGCCACCCACCAGATGCAACACATATGATGCCAAGTTCTCCTTCTTTCACCCACCTTTGTCACGGGTACTGGTATTGCCACCCACCGCCCCACTCTGTCACCGGGTCACTTTCAGGACTCCTGATTCTGCTGATGCCACCTCCAGGCTGTGTCATTCTGCCACCTTATGTTCTCCTCATGCTAATGCCATCTCCAGGTTGTCTCTTTCATCCACCATATGATCTCCTCATGCTGATCGTACCCAGAGAGTGGGGGGGTCAATGGTTCGTACTCTGATTGGTCCCCGGTTATTAGTGGTGTACCCCAAGGTTCTGTACTGGGACCGCTGTTGTTTAATTTATTTATCAATGATATAGAGGATGGCATTAACAGCTCTGTTTCTATCTTTGCAGATGACACCAAGCTTTGTAGCACGGTACAGTCTATAGAGGATGTGTATAGGTTACAAGATGACTTGGATAGACTAAGTGTCTGGGCATCCACTTGGCAAATGAGGTTCCATGTGGATAAATGTAAAGTTATGCATCTGGGTACTAATAACATGCATGTGTCGTATGTCTTAGTGGGGATTAAACTGGCAGAGTCACTGGTAGAGAAGGATCTGGGTGTACTTGTAGATCACAGACTACAGAATAGCATGCAATGTCAGGCTGCTGCTTCCAAAGCCGGCAGGATATTGTCATGTATCAAAAGAGGCTCAAGGGACATGGGACATGTATCAACAGGGACTCAAGGGACAGGGACATAATACTCCCCCTTTATAAAGCATTGGTACGGCCTCACCTGGAATATGCTGTTCAGTTTTTGTCACCTGTCCATAAAAGGGACACTGTGGAGCTGGAAAGGGTGCAGAGACGCGCGACTAAACTAATATGGGGCATGAAACATCTTAGCTATGAGGAGCGATTAAAGGAGTTACAATTGTTTAGTCTTGAGAAGAGACGTTTAAGGGGGGATGTGATAAACGTATATAAGTATATAAATGGCCCATACAAAAAATATGAAGAAAAACTGTACCAGGTTAAACCCCACCAAAGGACGAGGGGGCACTCCCTCCGTCTGAAGAAGAAAAAGTTTAGTCTCAAGAGGCGACATGCCTTCTTTACCATGAGAACTGTGAACTTATGGTCACAGCAGGAAAAATTAACAGCTTTAAAACAGGATTAGATACATTCCTGGAACAAAATAACATTAATGCTTATGAAGAAGTATAAAATCCCATCCCTTCCCCATTATCGCGCCACACCCCTACCCTTCAATTCCCTGGTTGAACTTGATGGACATATGTCTTTTTTCGACCGTACTAACTATGTAACTATGATGCCACCTCCATTCTGCCACTATATGTTCTCCCCATGCTGATGCCACCTCCAGGCTGTCTCATTCTGCCACCATATGTTCTTATGCTGATGCCACCTCCAGGCTGTCTCATTCTGCCACAATATGTTCTCATGCTGATGCCACCTCCAGGCTGTCTCATTCTGCCACCATATGTTCTCCTCATGCTGATGCAACCTCCAGGCTGTCTTATTCTACCACAATGTGTTCTCCTCATGCTGATGCCCCCTCCAGGCTGTCTCATTCTTCCTCCATATGTTCTCCTCATGCTGATACCACCTCCAGGCTGTCTTATTCTGCCACCATGTGTTCTCCTCATGCTGATGCCACATCCTTGCTGTCTCATTCTGCCACCATATATTCTCCTCATGCTGATGCCACCTCCAGGCTGTCTCATTCTTCCACCATATGTTCTCCTCATGCTGATGCCACCTCCAGGCTGTCTCATTCTGCCACCATATGTTCTCCTCATGCTGATGCGACCTCCAGGCTGTGTCATTCAGCCACTATATGGTCTCCTCATGCTTCCGCCACCTCCAGGCTGTGTCATTCAACTACTATATGTATGGCCTTCTCATACTGCTGCCACCTCCACACTGTGTCATTCAGCCACTATAAGGTCTACTCATGCTTCCGCTACCTGCACGTTGTGTCATTCAGACACTATATGGTCTCCTCAGGCTGCCGCCACCTCCACGCTGTGTCATTCAGACACTATATTGTCTCCTCATGCTGCCACCACCTGCAGGCTGTGTCATTCAGCAACTATATGGTCTCCTCATGCTGCCGCCACCTGCAGGCTGTGTCGTTCAGCCTCTATATGGTCTCCTCATGCTGCCACCACCTCCACCCTGTGTCATACTGACACTATATGGTCTCCTCAAAAATTAGCAAAATTGCGGTTTTCTTTTCAATTTCCCTACACAAATAGTATTTTTTGGTTGCGCCATACATGTTACGGTAAAATGAGTGATGTAATTACAAAGGACAACTGGTCGCACAAAAAACAAGCCCTCATACTTGTCTGTGAATGAAAATCTAAAAAAGTTATGATTTTTAAAAGGGGAGGAGGAAAAAAAGATAACATAAAAATAAAGTTTGCTGATTCCTTAAGGCCAAAATGGGCTGAGTCCTTAAGGGGTTTAACACGTTTTTGTTTTATAATTGATGAAAAGTGACTTGTAAAATTTTTCATAAAATTTAGTAGAATTTAAATAAATAATTTCGATGCATAAAAGCCAGTTAAGAAGTACTGAATGGAAGGTAACTCTTGTCACTACATTTTCATGGCATGAAGGACATTTCCAATACAATCTCTATGTCATACTGAATAACAGTATTATTTCACTAACACTAGTACACTCCCCCTATGCGTGTTACGACAAAGGCAAAGGGTTCTACACCCCTATTGAGGCTCTCTGTAGCCCAGAAATAGCCGTTTTTAAATTCGCTCATCTCTAGTGTATACTAGTGTTGCTCACGAATATTCGCAATTCGAATATTATTCGCGAATATCGCATATTCGCGAATTCGCGAATTTCGCGAATATAGCGCTATATATTCGTAATTACGAATATTCGTTTTTTTTTTTTTTTCACAGTACACATCACAGTGATCATCCCTCTCTGCTTCCAGCTTGTGTGGTGGAAAGAAGGCTCTAATACTACTGTGTGAGACTGGCGCGCGAAAATTCGCATATGTGAAAATTCGCATATGCGAAAATTAGCACATGCGAATTTTCACATATGCGAATTTTCGCGTATGTTAATTTTGAATATGCTAATATGCACATATGATAGTTTTCGCATACGCGAATGTTCGCATATGCGAAAATAAAACGGGAATATAACGAATATGCGAATATTCGCGAATATATGACGAATATTCGTCCATATATTCGCGAATATTCGCGAATTCGAATATGGCCTATGCCGCTCAACACTAGTGTATACTTCAAAGCAGAACAACCATGTCACTGTCTCTGACTGATGTTTGCTGCCATTTGCTCATCTCTTCCCCAATGGATATACTGAAACTACATAATTAAATGCAGACTTGCTTTCTTTTGGCTCTTTCCCAATAAGGGCTTGTCTATACTGTTACCTATCCCTGTCTAACTTGGTAACTTTCTGTTTGTCCTTGGAGACATCTATACTGTCAGGTTAGGATAAGAGGATAAGGAGATATCTTCCCACCTTTTGCCATAGTGAAACCCCCACAATAGGATCAGAACTAGAAGTTCTCTCAGTTTGTCCTGGATTTTTTAAGTTTCTGTTTACTGGAATGGGCTGGAGGTATTTATTTAGGATTTTTGTGTCAAAAGAATTAATGTGCCAATGGGTTTCCCAGAGTTGCTCAATGTTTACTCCCTGACCAGTGAACCTAAGATAAAGATTCTGCAGAATCCACAGAAGTTGTTACACAACAAGGCCGTCTATCTACCATGCTTGTGCTTTCAATGGAAGATTAGGAGAAAATTATCCTACAAAACATTGGGGTATTCCTTCAGGGCTGAGTATGTGGGACTGCAAAGAATTGTCCATCCAAGCTTTAAAGGGGTACTCCACCCCAGGACATCTTATCCCTTATCCAAAAGATAGGGGATAAGATGTCAAATCGTGGGAGTCCCACAGCTGGTGACCCCCCGGGTCTCTGCTGCAGAACCCTGCTTTCATTACTGCACAGAGCAAACTCGCTCTGTGCGTAATGACAGGCGATACAGGGGCCGGAGTATCGTGACGCCCCCTCTTATGGACTTGTATTGAGGGGGGGGGGGCAATGATGTCATGAGGGGGCGGAGCCGTGACATCATGATGCTCCGGCCCCTGTATTGCCCGTCATTACGCACAGAGCAAGTTTGCTCTATGCAGTAATGAAAGCGGGGTGCTGCAGCCGAGATCCCAGGGGTCCCAACCTGTGGGACCCCTGCGATCTGACATCTTATCCCCTATCCTTTTGATAGGGGATAAGATGTCCTGGTGTGGAGTACCCCTTTAACCCCTTCA